>NC_057715.1:4741546-4761687 GCF_004010195.1 Chiloscyllium plagiosum | reverse complement strand
ACTGGACACAGTATTCCAAATGGGGCCTAACCCGAGCTTTATAAAGTCTCAGTAGCACATCGCTGCTTTTATATTCCAACCCTCTTGAGATAAATGACAACATTGCATTCGCTTTCTTAATCACGGATTCAAGCTGCATGTTTACCTTTAGAGAATCCTCAACTAGCACTCTCAGACCCCTTTGTACTTTGGCTTTATGAATTTTCTCACCGTTCAGAAAGTAGTCCATGCTTGTATTCTTTTTTCCAAAGTGCAAGACCTCGCATTTGCTCACATTGAACTTCATCAGCCATTTTCTGGACCACTCTCCCAAACTGTCTAGATCCTTCTGCAGCCTCCCCACTTCCTCAGTACTACCTGCCTGTCCACCTATCTTCGGATCATCGGCAAACTTCACTAGAATGCCCCCAGTCCCTTCATCCAGATCATTAATATATAAAGTGAACAGCTGCGGCCCCAACACTGAACCTTGTGGGACACCACGTCACCAGCTGCCATTCCGAAAAAGAACCTCTTATCCCAACTCTCTGCCTTCTGTCAGACTGCCAATCCTCAATCCATGCCAGTAGCTCACCATGGGCCCTCACTTTACTCAGCAGCCTCCCGTGTGGCACCTAATCAAAGGCCTTTTGGAAGTCTAAATAGAGCACATCCACTGGGTTTCCCTGGTCTAACCTACTTGTCACCTCTTCAAAGAATTCTAACAGGTTTGTCAGGCATGATCCCCCCTTACTAAATCCATGTTGACTTGTTCTAATCCAACCCTGCTCTTCCAAAAATTTAGAAACCTCATCCTTAGCGATGGAGTCTAGAATTTTACCAACAATCAAGGTTAGGCTAATTAGCCTATAATTTTCCATCTTTTGTCTTGATCCTTTCTTGAAGAATGGGGTTACAACAGCGATCTTCCAATCATCTGGGACTTTCCCTGACTCCAGTGACTTTTGAAAGATCTCAACCAACGCCTCTGCTATTTCCTCAGCCACCTCCCTCAGAACTTTAGGATGTAGCCCATTGGGGCCAGGAGATTTGTCAATTTTAAGACCTTTTAGCTTTTCTAGCACTATCTCTTTTGTAATGGCAACCATACTCAACTTAGCCCCCGACTCCCTTTAATTGTTGGGATATTACTCATGTCTTCCACTGTGAAGACTGACGCAAAGTACTTATTAAGTTCTCCAGCTATTTCCTTATCTCCCATCGCTAGCCTTCCAGCATCAGTTTGAAGTGGCCCAATGTCTACTTTTGCCTGTCGTTTGTTTCTTATGTATTGAGTTAAATCAAGGCTGCCACTTAATACATAGGCAAAAGTGAGGACTGCAGATTCTGGAAACCAGAGTTTAGATCAGAGTGGTGCTGGAAAAGCACAACAGATCAGACAGCATCCGAGGAGCAGGAAAATTGACATTTTGGGCAAAAGCCCTTCATAATACATGTCAATTTGTTATTGCCGTTACCGAGCTGTCTTTGTACGTTTTCAGCAGGGAAAGATGGGTGGTATAGTCGCTCAGTGGCTACCACTGCTGCTTCACAGTGCGAGGGACCTGGGTTCAATTCCAGTCTCAGGCGGCCGTCTGTGTGGAGTTTGCACATTCTCCCCGTGTCTGGTGGGTTTACTCCGGGTATTCCTGTTTACTCCCATAGTCCAAAGATGTGCAGGTCAGGTGGATTGGCCAGGCTAAATTGCCCTGTTGTGTCCAGGGATGTGCAGGCTAGATAGGTTAGCCATGGTAAATGTGGGGTTATGAGAATATGGCAGCAACTTGGGTGGGATACCCTTTGGAGGTTTAATGCAGATTTGATGGCCATATGGCTTCTTTCCACACAGCAGGAATTCTATAAAATGACTGTTCATTGTCTTTGTCACATCTACGGGCCAGGGTCATGTTCCTTTCCTTATAATTCCTGTAATACATCATTCACCATCCTTAGTGAATGCTTTCTCTTTACAGAGCAGAATGGTTGAAGTGTTCTTTCAAGTTTTTTTATTATTGTACTATGATATCTTGACAATGAAATGACATGATCCAATTTCCATTCTCTGAGGTAAACTGTGACTTATTTCCTGAAAAATAAATATACAGTATTTGTCATATTGCAAATTAAATTTTGAATAATCTTATTATAACTTCTCAATATAGTCAACAAACCTCAATAATTCAAATTGTAATGAACAGAGATCAGAAAGCCATCATCATTAAAAATGAAAAAAAATTGATTCCCCACACAGGCAATGCCATATAAAGTAACATCTCCTTCTGCATCTATGTTTCTAGTGCCTAAGAAACATCATATTTCTCGCTGTAATCTTGCTGTTCTATGATAATCTTTATCCAAGCATATTTCTGTTTCTCCCCAAAGCAACCTTATATTTCACAAAAGGATGTACTCGTCCCTAAGTACAGAGTACAGTCATTGAGTGTACGAATGACAGGTTCTTGATTAGTAAGGAGATCAAGGGTTTCAGGGAGAAAGCAGGAGAATGGGGTTGAGAAACATATCGACCACAATTGGATGGCGGAGCAAACTCAATGGGCTGAATGGCCTAATTCTGAAGCTGTATCTTACGATCTGATGTGTTGCATGATATCCCTTCAATAATGCTTTTAGATGCTTGTTTATTCTCCATTAATGCTTTTTCTTTCCTCAAGACCATGATTATCTGCAAAATGATTGATCTGAACGACTGAAGCTGGAACTTCTCCTGGACTCTGTAGGCCATCCATCTGTGTGTATCAATGTTCGAAAAGGTGTGCCCTATCACTGATGATAAGGTCACCATTGCTGCAGTGAACAATACCTACAAGAAACCCCATAGTAAATAATCAAGTCTCCAGCTTACAAACCTATGGTTTTGACCACCCAGTAAGCCAAGGGGAGCAATTGTCTGCAAACCCATGCCTCATCGATAAAAATTCTTGATCTCTTCAATGAGTGATGAATGATTTATTTATTGCCACTTGCATTTACAGTGGCAGTAAAACAGTAAAACACAGTGAGAATCTTCAACAGTCATGACAATCTGGCGCCATTTTGAATGGTTTAAGAATGAACAGGATAAAAGATAGAACTGAAAGAGAGTCCTGAGCCAATTCTCCCTAGGCTGCCACCCCTTCTCCACTGCATCAGCACTGCCTGCACCCAGATCCACCAACATGGGAATCACCACATTTTTGGTGCCAACTCTTTGCCACTCAGCCCATCTCGCTGACACCTCCACCGATGCTGATGCCAATGCCGATACTGATGCTAGGCCCTGTGCTGAACCCACACTCGCCCCACATCTAGGAGTCCCTAGGTCCATTGCCACCACGATGTCACTGGGGTCATAGCTCCAGGCATACCATAAAGCTGCTGTTCCTCACCAATGCCAGGAGTCCATATTGTAGGCCAATGCAACTGGGGAGGTCCCTGGATCTGCCTCCAGGCCAGGTTGGCATCGCCGCCTCACCAAGAGTCTCACTCGGGCTGCCCTCCTCTGAGGTGTCACCCTGTCGGTGCAGCCATCTTGAAAGGTCTGCTGCTGCTGCCATCTCCAATCATTGGGGGTGCATTACTGCTACTGCCATCATCCTCGAACTCTGGGATGACATTGCTGTTGCCTCTGCTGCCATTGCCTCTAGTCGCGGTCAGGAACTGCGTTTCGCCACCGCCTCTGACCACTGGGTGGAGCCAGCACTCCACACGGTCAAGCTGCCACGCCGATTTCACCAACTAACCCACCAGAAAGGGCTCCAAAGAAAGGAAATGAAAGAAAAAGAGCAGAAGTGGAAAGGAAGGAAAAATAAGAAAGAAAGCACGTGGAAATGATGAGCCCTGGGCAATAGCCTGCATGCAGCCCTGCTACTATGCCGCCATCTTGAATCGATATATTATGTTGGAGCAACTTCACCAACCATGTTCTGGTAGTCCATCAGCATGTCCTTGTGGATAACTTGGGATGGACACTGAACGTTGAACTTGCCAGTGATGCCCACACTAAGAAGATGAATAAAAATAATCACATGGGTTTACTGAACAATTTCCTGTTGTCACAATTTTAGGTTATCATCTCATGGCTTCACTTAACAAGGAATTCTTGAGGTAGAGGAAGAAATAACTCGCATTTATGGAGCACCTTTTACAATCCAAGAATTTCCCAAATTGCTTTAACATAGGGTAGAGGGGCTGGGTCTGGCTTGGATGTTGTTCAGAAGGTCACTGATGGGCTGAATGATTTGTTTCCTGATGAAGTGCTCATGTCTGAAACGTGGATTCTCCAGCTCCTCGGATGCTGCCTGACCAGCTGTGCTTCTTCCAGTGCAACTTTTCAACCAAAGCATTTTCAAGCCAATTATGTAATTTTTCAAAGTGTAGTCCCCCCAACTGTATTTTTGAAAGATATGTGGTATCCAATTTGCACACTGACAAATACAGTTGGGGTGGAACAGTGGCTCAGTGGTTAGCACTGCTGCCTCACCGCGCCAGGGACCCAGGTTCAATTCCATCCTCAGATGACTGTCTCTGTGGAAGTTCTCCCCGTAGCTGTGTTCACTCTAGTTTCCTCCCACAGTCCAAATATGTGCAGGTAGGATGGAATGGCCAAGCTAAATTTCTCATAATGTCCAGGGATGTATTGGTTAGATGGCTTAGCCATGGGGAATGCAGGGTTACAGGGATAGAGTAGAAGGGCTAGGTCTGGATGGGATGCTCTTCAAAGGGTCGGCATAGGCTTGATGGGCTGAATGGTTTGTTTCTGAACTGTAGGGATTCAATAATTCTATGTTAGTTAAGGAATAAATATTGACTCGGACAGCCAGAAGAACTCCTTTATTCTTATGCGTCGTGCCTTTGGATATACAGGAGAAGATTGACCAGGATTTGGAACAACAACCAAATCCTGGTCAATCTGAACAATGGCCACCTGGATCTTCTTGTCATTGAGGCTGTACCTTGAGTCAGGAAATTTCCCAGTTCATTGTGTTAACCTTGATAGGAAGGACTGGGCACAGGGGCAGGGCAGAGCCAGACCTGTCACCCCTGGAAACAGACCAAGGGCAGCCTGAGGGATAGCCAAGAGCCAAGGAGCTCAATAATAGGACTGCTTCTGCTCTCTGGGACTTCACCCTGGACATTTGGCTACAGCTTAAGACTTCCAAGTCTCACCCCTCACACACCATTTCTCCCCGCCACCCATCTCCCATGCCGATGTAATGCCTATGCAAATCTCCATTCAACTCCAGAGCCCCTTGGAGCCTAATATAACCCTGGAGATGCGGCCATCTACATCAGCCACAGATTATAAATAAAGAAGTAATTTTATTATGCTGAATGTGCTAAAATTGGTTCTTTGAATTCAAGCCACGATGTGGAGGTGCTGGTGTTGGAGTAGGGTGGACAAAGTCAGAAATCACACAACACCAGGTTATAATCCAACAGGTTTACTTAAACTCACAAGCTTTCGGAGCACTGCCCCTTCATCAGGTGAAGTCTTCACCTGACAAAGGAGCAGTATTTTGAAAGCTTGTAATTTTAAATAATCTATTGGACTATAATCTGGTGTTGTGTGATTTATGACTTAGAATTCAAGATAGTATGTTGTTTTAGTTGGTGCTATTTGCTCATTAATAAATACTACATGGTAAATTTTTCCCTCTGCAATCTCTAGATGTATATTTACCAGTGATTAATGATTACCAGGCTTGACTGTCCAGTGTTTTCTGACCAAGAGACCTGTTACCTTCAGCATTGTTGACTTTTCAATCCTGCCTTTCACTGCAACATGTACTTTCCTGGGCAGAGAAATAGAACATTATGATACTGTTCTAGGTGATATTTTTCTTCAAGTCAGCTCATTCCTTGAGTACTGAGTTGGTCAACAAGCTGTCATTCTTGTTCAGTTATAACTGTAAACATATATGTATTCTAAATCCAGAATAGTTACTTTCAGGCAAAGGTAAGTGTTTAGTTTTCAGAAAGTACAAAATCAGGTTGGCATTTTCTCACTATGCATTTCTTTTTGCAGGATTGACAGTTTAGGTGAGGTGCCTTGGTGGGAGAGGAAGTCACAGGTCAGGGATTCATCAGGTCTGGGGATGGTAGTCACATCTTGTTTGAGCTGTATACAACTGGTCAGGAGAAGCAGTTAGAATGGGGAGGGGTGAGTCTTGTACAAAATAGTTGGAACAAAAGTACCATAGATTACTGCAAAGTGATGGAAACAAGTTCCTAAAGGAATTTCACTGTCTGAGAAACTACTTTTGTGGAGTAGTCTCAAGGACCAAGGTTGGAAAAAAGGTAGCCAAAGGTATATGGGGAAACTGTTGTTGCTCAGTTGATAATGCCCTTATTTCTTTGGTCGAGAATTGTGGGCTTAAGTCCCACTTTAAGATGTAAACAAAACAAATGTTGGCTGGTGCAATGATTAGATGGTTCTTTCTATTTTCCACTGCAATACAAGTGGCTGATTGCCAAGAACTTCTTTGAAACAAGTGAATTATAAGAAACTTGGCAGAAACACAACTATAAAGGCAAATTATATTCCACAACTGTTTTCTATTGACTCATTCTGTTGCAATTTTATTTTTCTAGCTATGTTGGGGTGCTTTACCATTTCAGTGTGAACTTTAGAAGAAATCACCTGGTGAAGGAGCAGCTCTCCGAAAGCTAGTGTTTCCAAATAAACCGGTTGGACTACAACCTGTCGTTGTGTGATTTTTAACTTTGTACATCCCAGTCCAACAGCGGCTCCTCCACATCAGGACTTTGGAAGAAGTGGAATTCCTTGATCTTGTGGCCAAAATGCAGGGACAGATTTGTCTTTTCAAGATCAACATAATGGAATTTTAAGTACAGGTTGGACCTGAGCCTGCCCGAAGCCTATGTTCTGACTGCAGTCAGTTTTCAGGGATTATTTCAATAATTTCTGAGGGCTTTGGAGCTGTTTATCTGATCATCAGGAGACCCAGCTGAGGTGTGTTGAAGAAGGATAAGGTTGAGGAAAACAACACAGTATAATGTTTCCATATATGCAGGTTGAAGTTTTAACTTTTCTTCCTGGATTCTAAGGCAATCAATTCATGATGCTCAGAGACAAATATTTACAAGTGTGTAATACATAGCAGAGTCCTTGAAGAAGAATAAATGCAGAAAAAAAGAAAAGCAAAAAGGCAAATTTGTCCAGGGATTATTTGGTGCAGAAAGGATGCTGTGTAGGTTATAGTGTCTGCGAGGGACTTTTTGATGTGAAACTTGGGCCATTTTAATGAGAGGGTCACATTTAAATATTTCTCATCTGAAACCAAAATGATATAAGAGCTAACAGACGGGGATCCATTGATACTGGAGGCTCAAAGACAAAGACCCCCACCTCCCAGCACAAAACTAATAGCAGAGAGAGGGGGAGGCTTTTCAATGAAATGTCAACAATTTGATGGAGAGGTGACAACAAATTTGGGAAAGCCCAAGAGTTCTTTGCGGGGGCCCTGAGAAACATTCCTGTTCCTTTCACTCCACAAAGAATCCCAATGGGAAAAAGGGAGAATGTCTCAAAACCTAGTGTGGCTTCTTCTCATTATTCTGTGTCTAGCTTCCAAAAATTGGGTCAGGATAGAGACACCATCACTGGAGTCTACATTGCAAAGTATAGTCCAGATTGCCTTGGTTGTGGGGAGTGGGGGGGAAAGAGTGGGATTGGCATGCCACTCAACTCCCCAATCAGAAACGGGTTAATGTGATGGTGTCTTCCAGCACGCTATCTTAAAAAGCCCCACTCCTCAACCTGTTCCATTCCCAGTGGGTGGAGAGGCATTGAAATGGAACCTGACTTAACGGGGTACAAATAAAGATACATGACCGCAGACAAGGAAAAGCTGAATAATAAAAAAATACAAGCCAAAGGATAATTCCCATTTCAATTGCTGTACAGCCAACAGTTTTCTCTTGATTCATTCTGTTGCAGTTTTATTTTTCTAGCTATCTTGGGGTACTTTTCCATTTCAGTGTGGACTTTGGGAGAAGTAGCATTGAAGTGGAATCTTTTGATCTTTTTACTTGAGTCAGCATGCCGCTACTTTTATGAAGCCCAGGGGAGAAGCAGTGGGAAAGAAAAGTCATTTGTTTTCACAGCGATGACCTCCATCTTATGGAACCCAAGAGAATGGAGGCCCTTGTTCTCACAGGTCCAGCTGTGTCTATTAGAGGTTTCAGTCGCCAATGGTCGATGACACTTAATCAATATGAAAATACCTACAGAGAATATAAATGGAACATTTTTTCATTGCTGCTGGCATGATATAAAATGCATTGAAAAGCATAACTCATGCAACAATTAATGAGTGGAAAAATATTGAGTTGCACAAAAAGACAGAAAGAACTATTATTTATATAGCACTGTTCACAACACCAGGATGTCTCAAAGTACATTGCTGTCATTGAAATATATTCACTACACTGATGAAGGAAACATTACAGCTAGTCTGCACATCGCAAGCTCCCACAAACAAGAATAAGGATTATTATAAATTTATTCACAGGAAGTGGGTGTTGCTGGCTAAACTGCATTTAGTCCCATTCTTAATCACCCAGTTAAAAGTCAGCCATGTCACTGTAGGTTTGGAGGCCACATTCAGTAAGGTTGGTGGTTTCCATCCCTAAAATATATTCATGATCCAGACCTGTTCCTTGAGACTTGACAACATGATCATCATGAGTTTCTTCCAGATTTTTACCGGATTCCAATTCAGCCACCCACTCTGGATGGATTTGAACCCAGGTCCCTTAAACATTACCCAGGTCTCTGCATTAATGGTCTAGTGATAATGCCACTGGGAAATCAGCTGCCCAAAATGCTTGCTACTTTGCGCCGAAAGAGAGCCCCCCCCAGCCCCCACCCAGTTACAGTATTGAGCTTGAAGCCTGGATTAATGGTTCTAGTGCCCACCGTCTGATTTAGCTGCAAGATAAAATGTTTTTTTGAGGATTAACAGATTATTTTCAGACTGACCTTTCTGCAAAGGAACCATAGATCGAATGTACTGGGGAAGTGGGATCGAATCCCATGGTAGCAGGTGGTGAAGTACCAATCCACCAAAAACCTCAAACTAAGTCTGACTATCTTTTGGTTAACTCCGGGTTGTATTGAGTTGTGCAGAGCGATTCTTGCCTTGAGGCTCAGCACATTTTCTAGCAGTTGTTTGCTAAACTCACCACATTCAAATTAACAACGCCCCATCCCTACAGTGTCTCTCACAATTTATGCCCCCTCATACCACATGCCATTCACAGAACAGCACAGCACTCTGTGGATATTGCAAATTCACTGGCATTGCTTGTGTCCTTGCCACCTCTAAAAGCCAGTGGTGCACCCACACAAGGGCTGTCAGTCTAGAACCGCCCTGCAGGGTTTCTGACATTTGTCCTCGACATGGCAGGTGGGGGAAATTGGCATCCTACTGTATGAGCAGGGTCATGGGTGTCCTGCTGGACAGGATAGTGCTGGTGTGGCACTTTCATTTGCATCAGGATCAGCAGTGGAAGCCATGATACCAATCCATGCCAGCCTAGTCTGAGGTTGCCACCCAGATTGAAGAAATGTCAACTGCTTGCAGGAATACCCAACACTGTTGGAAGAATTAACATTTCCTTCTCCACTCTGCCAGTGTATGGGCCATCATCTTCTCTCCAGTACCTCACACTCATTCCATCTCCGTTAATGTACCCATCTTGCACCTAGCCTCAGTTATAGCACTCTCTGGATTACCTACAACATCTCCTTCACTCACCCTGACTTATCCCATGCCTCACCATCTTTAACCCTTCAAGGTTTCTGTCCTGCCTACTCACTTGCTTGGCACACCTCCCCAAATGAACTGATAGTAATAGATGTACAATACCCTTTCATTTCCCATAACACCTACCTCTCTCTCAATCCAGGAGGAAAACTGTTGCAATCGGGCAGGAAGAATCAGGATGGATGGTGTCCTTCCCAGCATTCAGCTCCTCCCCCGTTATGAGGAGAGGATCCTGACTCCGTGCAGCCCCAGCCTGGATAGGTATCAGATGCTGCCTTTACTGTGTTGGTAATCCCTGAGTTAAGACTACCCACTTGTCCACACTGAGGCTCATTGTCAAATATGACAAGCTTTATGGTCTTGCGTCTGTGCTAAACAGCACAGCTAGAGCTCAGTAATATGAGCCAGATATCTGTGGCTGAGAGGGCAAACCACAAAAAATGTGGGGGTGACAATACAGGGATTCTGTGAGGGGCTAAGATAGATTCAGAGTGAGAGAATGTTATGACAGTAAATGAAGAGTATAGATGAAGGTGCCATGGGGTGTGTGGGGCGCTGTTGGGAATGGAAGAGCATTGGGCATTGATCTCCAGGAGGGAATGGTCCTTATTCTGTCCCTCATTACTCTTTTTTTCTATAATGTATTTATAGTATCTGTTTGGATTCTCCTTAACCCTATTTGCCAAAGGTATCTCACGTCCCCTTTATGCCCTTCTCATTTCCCTCTTACTCCTCTTGGGGCATTCACTGTATTCTTGACATTTGACTCCTTTTTCTTTGTTTTGATTCAACTTGATTTATTTTTGTAACACGTACCTAGTTACAGTGACAAGTATGTTTTGTGTGCACTGCACGTAGATCATACTGTACAAAGGGCATTGAGTAATAGAACAGAGCAAGGAATACAATGTTCTGACTAAAGAGAAGGTGCACAAAGCAGGAACAATATTAAATTTAAAATTTGAGAGATCCATTCAGAAGTCTTATAACAGCAGAGAAGAAGCAGTTCTTGAATCTGTTGGTACATGCGTTAAAGCTTTTGTATCTTCCGACTGAAGAGGTTGGAAGAGATTATAACTAGGCTCTTGACCAAAGCCTCAACCTCTCCAGTCACCCACCATTCATCAAGCATTCCCTACACCTACCAGCCTTGCCTGCTGCACTAATAGGAATATACTGTCTCTGAACTCTCATTATCTCATTTTTAAAGACCTCCGACTTTCCACACATCCCTTTACCCGTGAATAGTTTTCCCCATTAACTTTTGAAAGTATTTTTCATAATACAGTCAATATTGGTCTTACTTCAATAGAGAATTTTAACTTTTAGTTCAGTTCTATCCTTTTCCGTAACTATTTTAAAACAAGTAAAATTATGATCACTGGTCCCAATGTGTTCCCTCACTGACACCTCAGTCGCTAGGCCTGCTTTATTTCCCAAGAGAAGATCAAGTTTTTCTCTTTTTCTAGTCGGTACATCCACATACTGATCCAGAAAATTTTCTCATACACACTTAACACATTTCTCTGCACCCAAGCCCTTAACATAATGGCAGTCCCAGTCTATGCTTGGAGAGTTAAAATTGCCTAACATTACCACACTATTATGCTTAAAATCACTTATGACTGATGATGCTAATTTGATACTGGTGGCCATTCTTATATAGAGTTGCCAGTGGATATTAATTCAGAGCAGAGAACTTATGGAAGCCCATTATGATAATGATGCGCTGTTTTCTCCCTTTAAGCACTATGTAAATATTGACATATGAAGCTAGAGGTTTCAGGCGCCATTTTTAATCTAGGGCAAAAAAGGATTAAATGTTAAAGATGAACTCATTGACATGACAGTGACAAACCTCTGGATGGATTGGCAGCCTTCATCATTGGTTAGGGTTTACATGTTCAAGATTATGTTAGCTTACAATGAAAGTGTTCTTACAGCAACTCAGAGTAAGTTGCAGGTCATGCAGTTCCACCTGGTTCAGAGGAGAACACTCAAAACAAGGTGAAATCAGAGGATCCTGGCAACACCCTTGAGTTCTAAGTCATGCCCTGGCCATCTATGTTTGCATCTCTGGCAGCTCACTTTTCACCATATTCCCTCTGGACTCCCTCTCTGTATTTCTCACTTACATGATCTTCCTCTTCGTCCTTTACTGAGATGTGTCCTTCCTGGACTGCACCCTCATCAAATGCCACATCTCTCCTGTCGGTCAATGTTACAAGGACTCAGCAAACTGCCACAATCACTGAATCTCCTGCAGCAGAGCAATATGGGTACTGTCTGACCAGTCCAGATGTCACAAATGCAGCTCCAAAGGTTCCATGCTCTCCTTCATTGGACTGTCAATCACCACATCATTCTCAACTAAAACAAAGAATCCCGGGCTGCTGGAAATCTGAAAGGAAAGTGGCTAGTGCTGCAAAACACAGCTGGTTAGGCAGCATCTGTAGAGAAAGAAAAACAGAGTCCAGTTACCCTTCATCAGACCATTAACTCTATTTCTCCCTCTACAGATACTACCAGATTTGCTGAGTTTTTCCAGCACTTTCTGTTTCTGAATCGCATGGCTCTGTTTAAATCACTTCAGAGCCTCTGGTTTCAGCTCTTCCTGAGTGTCAGAGCTGACATTTCCAAGGAATATCCCTGGTCCTTTAGAAGTCATTCATATATTTTAAAGACTGAGTTAGAAGATACGATGTACCCTAGACCAGCAGAGGTGTCATAGCAGTTGCCAGGGAAACGGGCATTCTCTGATGACAGAATAGTTGAACGTTAGGAAGTGAAATCCCTTTCTGTTGGTGAAGCTCACTGGGTGATGCTCTGGTCACATGGATGAAATCTGTGAACACTGCTTCTGGAGGATTCCATTGCTGGAGTTGAAATACACTGCCCACTGTTCCCGTGAGGTAGCAGCTGTCTGAAAGCACTGACCAACTCCCACAAACATGACATCAGTGACCGGTGAAACACAGCTATTGTTGAGATACATCCAAGATGATTCTTGGAAGAAGCCAGAAGCAAAGAAGTTCAAAGCCACTGGCAGGGCACAGAAACCAATGCTGCAAGGTGTGGACTCATCAGCAATGAGGCCATAAACTTCTACAACCATCTGCCTGGACGGTCACTATCGCCTCTGATACAGAGTTTTGACCATTTCTGAACAGCTCTATCTTTGGCACTGGTGCCTTTTCTGAAAGCATGGTCTTCAGTACCTTTATGCCGCTCATCTCAACTGATACCTGGGACTCTGCCCTTCCTATACAGGATATTTATTCTCATCACCATTGGATGCAAAATCTGAGAGTCACTTCCCCAATGGGAGCTGGTGCCTTCCTTGTTTTCAGGTTTCACACACTCCTGCTCATTTGGTTTGTCAGCTTTGCCTCCTCCTCCTCCTCCTGTGGATCCATAATAACAGGATAATAAGAACCTGCACTGCCCTAAAGCTCACTGACTACTCTCCATGGAAACTATGCTGAGTCAATGCCAGCTACGTGCTGATGACAACATGTGCCACTATGCCATTTATCTTTTCATTGTGCCCACGTGTGATCCGAGTTAGTCATGACTGTGCACCCATTGTGCATCTACATTTAAAGTCATAGCAAAATACAGCATGGAAACATACCTTTGGGTTCCATTCATCCATGCCAACCGGATATTCTGCATTAATCGAGTCCCATTTACCAGTATTTGGCCCATATCCCACTAAATCCTTCTTATTCATATGCCCATCCAGATGCCTTATAAGTGTTGTAATTGTACCAGTCTCCACTACTTGCTTTGGCAGCTCATGCCATACACACACTACCCTCTGTGTGAAAAGATTGCCCTTTAGGAATTCTTTTATATCTTTCCCCTCTCACTCTTAACCTATGTCATCTAGCTTTGGACTTCCCACCCTGGGGAAAAGTCCTTGTCTCTTTACCCTCTCCATGCCCATCATGATTTTATGAACCTCTATAAGGCCACTCCTCAACTTCCGACGCTCCAGGGAAAACAGCCCCAGCCTATTCAGCTTCTCCCTGTAGCTCAAACCCACCAACCCTGGCAACATTCTTGTAAATCTTTTCTGAACCCTTGCAAGTTTCACAGTATCTTTCCTGTAGCAGGCAGACCAGAATTGCACATAGTATTCCTAAAGTGGTCTCACCAATGTCCTGTACAGCTGCAACGCAACCTCCCAACTCCTGTACTCAGTATATTTATTCACCAGAAATGCTCCAAACAACATGTGCAGTCTATGCACCCACATCAAAATCGGAGAATGCTCAATATCAAACCAGTATCCAGCGTCTTAATGGATTGGCCGGCCATCAGGATCATCATCCCTTCACCATAGTGAAACTTGCTAGTGTCAGAATGGCATTGGGAAACTGACTCATCTTCTTAGTGAGTTTTGAGAAGATTTGTAGCTTAGGTTGAGGTTCTGGATGTAGTTTGCTCACTGAGCTGGAAGGTTCATTTCCAGACGTTTTGTCACCCTACTCGGTAATATTTTAAGTAGGCCTCTGGGTGAAGCACTGCTGTTGATTTTGTTTCTATTTATATGTTTGGGTTTCTTTGGGATGGTGATGTCATTTCCTGTGGTGATGTCATTTCACGTGGTGATGTTATTTCCTATTCTTTTTCTCAGGGGGTGATAGATAGGGTCTAACTCGATGTGTTTGTTGATAGAGTTCCAGATGGAATGCCATGCTTCTAGACATTCTCATGTGTGTCTGTGTTTGGCTTGTCCTAGGATGGATGTATTGTCCCAGTTGGCTCATCTTCTCTCACTGCCACCAACTTCCACCCACCAGCACCACCACCCCCCCAACTTTGTAACTCCATTCCCACCTCTGGCAGCTTTAAGAGTTGAAAAATTATCCCTTAAATACATGAATGCTTAATGAAACTAAATCTTCTAACTCTCTCTCATTCCTTTTCCTTCCATGATATTTTACTAAAAAACTTAAAGGTCACGATTGCTTTTATGCCATGAAGGTCATTTTGTACTCTAAGCAGGATAGAAAATTGGTTATCCATGTTCAAATAAGTGCCAGGAAGAGATGCTGTGCCTTGCAATGAAAAATAAACAAACACAGGATAATAAGAGATGCTCATGACTCTTTTGTTTTAACTTTTAATCATAAAAACAAACGCAGGAGATGATTTTGTGCAGCCTAACTCTTAACACTCTTATAGGACATTTAAAATGCCAGATCAATTATTGCTGAATGAATATGCTAAGGGGGTCTCTCCGACCCAAAAGACTCCAAGGAAGTCATTTACAAAGCAGCATGAACCAGAGATAATACAATTCAACCCTCAGTCTCTGACCCACATTCCCCAGTGAAAGTGTATGGTAATGGAGCTATCTCCAGCAATTAGTCATTCTTTAATATACAGTAATACTCGGACTGATGAGGGAATTCATACAACTGCAAGAAGTAGACCGAGTCAGTAGGAATAAAAAAAAATCTACGTCTTGCAACATGTTGGCCTTCATTATAAGGACAGGATGCAAAAACCTGGCTACAGCTTCCTTACATAGACAGTGGAGTGGTGAATTTATTGAGGTTTGAAAAACGGTAAAATGATTTATGGAGGTTGATACAGAGGAAGTATTTTCCCCGCTATAGGAATTAAGAGCAAAGAAGAATAAATCATTTCTTTGGAATTGGAGCCATTTTGGCTGGGGATTCCGATCTCTGGAACTTCGTACAATCAAGAATATTTTCTGGAGTTTAATTAGTTCAACACAATTTTAATGTATGTTTCTGTGCACATTTTGTTAAATAAGTTGAACGATGTCAACCCTGAGAAACGGAATCATTTTCTCTGAGTGCTCCCTATGTGCATCATTCACACCTAAGGCAAGTAGAATAGAGGCAGATACAGATTTACGCTCTCCCCTGCTCTATTCCATCAACCCGTTCACGAACTAATCTCAGGATACCATTTCACACTTTCGACTTGACTAAGTCTGCTAACAACTATGACAAGATTCCTGGCTTTGTGTCTGCACTAAATAGCACAGCAAGACATAAGGGCTATAGGATTGGTATCTCTGATTGAGGGGAGAAGACACAGGGAGACAGGCCAAGGTAATGCTGGGCAGGATTGCTGCGAGCATCCAAGTAAGCTCAGAGTGACTGAGCACTACGAAAGTGAGTGAACTGCCAGGAGATACAACCCGGTCCCAGTCCATGAAATGAGTATATGTCCCTGAGTGCACAGTGCCCTAAATGCAGAATTACAATGAGAGTTGCCAGCTTTATTCATTCACAGAATATGGGCTGGCTAGATCAGCATTTATTGCCCATCTCTAATTGCCTAGAGGGCAGTTAAGAGTCAACCACATTGCTGTGGGTTTGGAGTCAAATGTAAGCCAGACCAGGTAAAGATGGCAATTTCCTTCCCTAAAGGATATTAGAGAACCAGGTGGGTTTCTCCTGACAATTGAGAATGGTTTCATGGTCATTGTTAGATTCTTAAATCTAGATTTTTATTGAATTCATATTCCATCATGGCGAGATTCAAGCCCAGGTTTCCAGAATATTACCTGGGTCTTTGGATTGTCCTGCTTCTCGGATGCTGCCTGACCTGCTGTGTTTTTCCAGCACCCCACTGTCTTCTCTGGATTAAAAGTCCAATGATAATACTACTAAGACATTGCCTCCCCAGTGCAGCCTAAGGAGCAGCATTGACAAGCTGAAGTATCCAGTAAATAATTGGAGATGTATCATAAGGGTGATTAGAATCTGCTACATGTTGATGCTAACATCAATGGGTGCTGACTGTATGTGGGCAGTGCCAATGGAGTGTGCCCGACATGCTGGTATTGATTTCCAACATGGATGCCCTTTGGAACAAGCATTGAGCCTGACCTGCCAGTCGCTTGTTCTGCTGCTGCCTAGTGAGAAGGTCACCACACCAATGGTGAAAAGCATCAAAGGTGGCATGAGTTTCTCCTGATGTTGAGATGGGTTTTGCCTCACTTGTTGCCCAGGCCTGCGACTCATCTTGCCATTTCCCACAGTTATTCAGACACCCTGATTTCATTGGTCAATAAACTTGACACCCTGATTTCATTGGTCAATAAACTTGATCTCATGTTTCTGCAAGAGCAACTCAGTTTTATGAATCCCTGCGGTCCTCAATTTTAAAGTTGGACTGGTGAAGACAATTCACAAAGGGTATGGAGATAAAGAAACCTTCCTAAAACTGTGCAAGGCACTCATAAGACTATACCAGGAAGACTGTGAACCATCTGGATTATCTAAGGAAAGATTTTGGGTAGCATGGTGGCTCAGCAGTTAGCACTGCTGCTTCACAGCACCAGGGACACAGGTGCAGTTCCAACCTGAGGTAACTGTATGGAGTTTGCACATTCTCCCCATATCTGTGTGGATTTCCACAGATGCTGTGGTTTCCTCCCACAGTTGGGTAAATTAGCCATGCTAAATTGCGCGGTGGTGTTCAGGGATGTGCAGCTTAGGTCGGTTACCAAAGATAAATACGAGGTTATGAGGATAGGGTGGGTTATCGGTGGAATGCTCTTTGAAGTGCCACTTCATGTCAATGAGCCAAATGGCCCGTATCTGCACATTAGTGATTTTACGTACCAGCAATGGAGACAGTCCAGAGGGGTTTCACTAAGCTGATCTTGAGAATGGAGATTGTCACAAGAAGAGGTTGAGTTGGTTGGACCTGTACTCATTGGGATTTCGAGGAAAGTGACTTTATTGGAGCAGACATGATTCTTAGGGGACTTGACAGGGTAGATGCAATGATGTTGCTTCCCCTTGAGGGAGAGTCTAGGACACAATCTCAGAATAAGAGTCACCCAGTTAGGTCAGTGATGACAAGGAATTTCTCGTCTTTATTGCAGGGGGTGGTGGATGTTGTGTTGTTTAGTGTATTCTAGGCTGAGAAAGACACATTTTTTAATCAGTTGAGCAATGTGAAAGGCGACAATGTGAAGTTCAGAATTTTTAGGTCAGTTACAATCTAATTGAATGACAGACTTAATGGATGAAACGGCCTAGTTTTGTTCTTATGTTCTTTTGCTCCTGCATCTTCTGATTTTATAGTTTGACTATCTCGAGATGGGTAGAAGTCAACTAGATCCTGATATGCCTGACAATGTATCAATGTATTCAGTTCTTGGCAGTCAGTGCAGTTGAAGTCAGACTAGGTGGTGTGTGTGTGCATTTGTGTGTGTATGTGTTCATTCAGCTTTCCATAATGGATGGCATGAATAAGCATTTGCTGATTTGTTTCCTTTGGCGTATTGTGACAATACATTTCTAGTCACATTCCCTGATGTATCTGTTGTGACATATATTTCCATGTGTGGGATTGAAATATGCAAGAACTGATGGAAGTCCTATTTTTACTGCTAATATACCAAAAGCTATTTGCTTTATGATTGTCCATTTCCATCATGCATCTTTGTGCACTATTATTTCCAAAATGGTTCCGTGATCTCACCATAATTAGAAACAAATATTCGATATATATTGGTAGCTCCAAGAACAATGCCAACTCTTTTCATGTTAAATTTGACTGAAAACCCACAAATGATTTTGAAGTTGTCATCCATCGGGTTTAGTCCAACTGTTGTCACCTTACATCTTGGAAGATCACTCTGCGATGCTTGCAAATGTGTAATTGTATTTGCTAAGCATCTTACGCTCGATGGTTTGTGCCATGCACCATTGATAATCACTGAACATGTTCTGATTTGTTCCTTCCTTGGATGATGACATTGTTAAGTTGGTTGAACATCCACCAACATCTGACAAGACTGAAGAAATTCTGAAATTCATTAGATACAAAACTTAACTAATTGGACATTCTGTGGCATTGAAGTAACAAAAGCTTTAAGATATTCTCTTTGCTTAACAAATGGTATCTAAAGGTAACATAATGTCACAGAGTCACATAACACAGAAACACACCCGTTAGTCCAACCAGGCCATGCCAAACATAATCCCAAACCAAACTAGTCCCATCTGCCTGCTCTTGGCCAATATTCCTCCAAACCTTTCTTATTTATGCATTGATCTAAGTGTCTTTTAAAAGTTGTAACTGTATGTACATCCACTACTTCCTCAGGAAGCTCATTCCATACGCAAACTACCCTCAGTTAAAAAGATTTTTCCTTGTCTTTTTTAAATCTATTGCCTCTCACTACTATTATAGGACAAGCCAAACAGAGAACAGCCAGGGAATTCCTAGAGGCATGGCACTCATCCACAGATTCTATTAACAAACACATTGACCTGGACCCAATATACCGGCCACTGCAGTGGACAGCTGGAACTGATAATCAGAAGCGGCAGAGACAAACCACTATAAATGCCGGAGGAAACATCACAGAAGTGCTTCACTGGACAACCTTCAAGCTATTGAAAAGGAAACTTTTATTCAACACAGGAAATGGGGAGGGGGAGAGGGCAAGCTTCTGTAGTGAACAGAGGCTGCTTGCTGTTCAAGAATCAACAAATTTACAGTCAATGAAAGATTGCCCTGGTGAGAGAATGGGCTGCATTGTATGTACACTTGATCTGAATCACTGGGTTTCCATAATGGAAGATTCAACTGCTAAAGAGTAGGCATCAGTCTCCTGGTAATGTCAGTTGACGAGTAACCCAGGAATTCAGGCTAATTTTCTGGTGTTATGCATTCAAATCGACCGACGAGGGGAGAGGCCATTCCACACTTGGTGCTCGGAAACAAGCCGGGGCAGGTATCAGACCTTGTGGTGGGAGAGCATTTTGGTGATAGTGACCACAACTGCCTCACATTCTACATAGCTATGGAGAAGGAGAGGATTAGGCAAAATGGGAGGATATTTAATTGGGGAAGAGGAAACTATGATGCGATTAGACATGAGTTAGGAAGCATGGACTGGGAGCAATTGTTCCATGGTAAAGGCACTATAGACATGTGGAGACTGTTTAAGGAGCAGCTGTTGCAAGTGATGAATAAATATGTCCCTCTGAGACAGGCAAGAAGGGGTAAGATAAAGGAACCTTGGATGACGAGAGCAGTGGAGCTTCTTGTCAAAAGGAAGAAGGTATCATACATAAGGTGGAGGAAGCTAGGGTCAAGCTCAGCTCTACAGGATTACAGGCAGGCGAGGAAGGAACTCAAAAATGGTCTGAGGAGAGCCAGGAGGCGGCACGAGAAAGGATTGGCAGAACAGATTAGGGAGAACACAAAGGCATTTTACACTTATGTGAGGAATAAGAGAATGTTCAAAGAAAGAGTAGGGCCGATCAGGGATAGCATAGGGAACTTGTATGTGGAGTCTGAGGAGGTAGGGGAAGCCCTAAATGAGTTTTTTGCTTCTGTCTTTACGAAAGAAACAAA
>NC_057715.1:4673350-4740616 GCF_004010195.1 Chiloscyllium plagiosum | reverse complement strand
TTGGAGGAAAGTATAGATGGGATGTCAGAGGCGGGTTCTTTACACAGAGAGTTGTGAGAGCATGGAATGCGTTGCCAGCAGCAGTTGTGGAAGCAAGGTCATTGGGGACATTTAAGAGACTGCTGGACATGCATATGGTCACAGACATTTGAGGGTGCATACATGGGGATCAATGGTCGGCACAACATCGTGGGCTGAAGGGCCTGTTCTGTGCTGTACTGTTCTATGTTCTATGTTCTAAATCCTACTCTGACAGATGATGAAATTTGTAAACAATAGAAATGAGGAATAAAAAGTGAGCTAAATGGCCAATATGCAACCACTGTTAGTTGTTGCGAAAACCCATCTGGTTCACTGAAGTCCTTTTGGGGAATTAAATCTACCAGTCCTATCTGGCCTGGTCTGGATGTGACAACAGACCACAGCAATGTGGTTGATTCTTAACATTAGAATGTGCAATAAAGCTAGTGTTGCTCACATTGCATGAACAAATCAAAGAAAACCTCTTAAAATCTTATTGGGAATGGGTGACAATTAATTCCTGACTGGTTTATTGCACCAGAAAAATATACTGTTCGATCACACTGATATTTTTCCTACTCAATGCATTCATTTTCTTCTTCAGAAGACGATGACTGCACTCCCAGCTCTTCAACCTCCATTCATCCCTCTTTGCCTGTTCTTTACATACGGGAGACAACATGTCGAAATAATGCCACAGAATCTGTCTGAGTGTAATTCCAGCTCCACCACCCACATCCTTAACTGACATCCATCACCTTCATCTTCAGGAGGTTTATCATCTACTCCACAGTGATCCTGGGGGAAGAATAGACCGCGTTGCACCAATGTTTCATCTCAGCTAGCAGGTTGCCGAACAGTGCTATCAGTCATTGCAGGCATGGCTGGTTTATTGTCCTCAATGTCATATGAAGTTATCTCTGTTCCCAAGTAACTATCCTTGTAAGGCAACTGGCCATCGAAACAAAGCAGAAATGAGTTTTCACGAGTATTGATGTCATGGCAGGTTCCAATGATCAGAGTTGCGCTGGCTATGAATAGAATGGAACGCTCTTCTGTTGATACCACACTCTCAACGTGTATATGCTCTGCACCAGGTGGGGGAGAAGCCAGCTTGTTTTTACAACCTCCTGCATGGGCTGCAGTACTTATCATGTGGAACTGAAATGGCAGTGTGATCTGTCCCGGATTGTATCAGTAACAGCCTGATATGTTTGTGGATTGAGGATAGAGAAATCCCACTCAACTCCCCAGAGGATTTTGGAAGCAACCAGTTGCATTTTGTTTCATTCATGTGGTCATCGCTGGCTAGACCAATGTTTATTGCCCATCCCTAATTGCCCAGAGGCAGTTAAGTGTCAACCAAGTTGCTCTGGGTCTGGAGTCACATGTAGGCCAGACTAGATAAGGATGGCAGTTTCCTTCCCTAAAGGGCGTTAGTGAATCAGATAGACTTTTCCTGACAATTGGCAGTAATTTCATGGTCATCATAAGACTCTTGATTCCAAATCTTTATTGAATTCAAATTCCACCATCTGTTATAATGGGATTCGAACCCAGTTCCCCAGAACATTACCAGGCTGAACAGTCTAACGATAATACCACAAGGCCATCACCACCACTAACACTCCCACTTCCAGGTGGTCAGTCCTGCTCCAGGAGATGATGCAGTTCTGTGATGATGTCCCAGCCTATCCTCAGTCTGCAGCATTGTGCGCCTTGTTCACCTGGACGAAATTACATTGAAGACAATAAACTCTGGATTCTCTATACCTCCTGTGCAGCTTGAATGGACCTTCAGCAGAGATGCCTTCATGTGGAGGCTGCTTGGTAGCTGCTGGATTTTACTGTCAGGCTTGAGTTTCTAGCACATTTGATCCTCCTCAGTTTTACCTCATTGCATCTTGGCCACAATGTTGATCATCCTTTGCATGGCAGTTCCATTGGTCATGGTCATGGTTCCAATGAGGTGAAAGTGAGGACTGCAGATGCTGGAGATTAGGGCTCCTGCCCTATACGTCGATTTTCCTGTTCTTCAGACGCTGCCTGACCTGCTGTGCATTTCCAGCATCACTTTAATCTTGACTCATGGTTCCAATGAACCTATTTGGGAAATATCAGGAACAATTAGTAATTGGAGCAATCTGGATTCACATCATACATAGAGGGCAGTACAACATAGTCCCCAATACATGGAACATACATACAGCCTGCACATGGATCTTTGATATAATTGACCTTATTTGTATATAGGAGAAAGTGAGGACTGCAGATGCTGGAGATCAGAGCTGAAAATGTGTTGCTGGAAAAGCGTAGCAGGTCAGGCAGCATCCAAGGAGCAGGAGAATCGACGTTTCGGGCATAAGCTTTTCCAGCAACACATTTTCAGCTTATTTGTATATATACAGGACAAGTAATCACAGGAGCCTGCAACTGCGTAGAATGAAAGATACCTTCGCCCTTCCACACCTTCACAAACTCCAAGAGAGGTAGCATTGCAGATAAAAGCATGTTGTCAGGTGCTCACAGTTCAAGGTAAGAGGAAATTAGCTCTGAACCCTGGTGCAGCCTTTGTGATCTTACATTGTCTTTATGGTTTCTGAGCAGGAATGATACTTTTAGCCTTGCTTGTGATTACTTCTGTTTCGCAGAGATGATTATGATCCATTTGTAATGGTCAATGATGTGGTCAAGTTTGCTTGCGGTCAAGCCTTATATTTGATGTTGTTAGTTGCAGCATGTGGTCCACATGTAGAATTTTATGATTACAGATACTTAAAACCTGAACAGTGTAAGTACCTGATTAATGCAATTTCTCCTTTTGGGGGGGAGGAGGTGGCGCAGTGGCTCAGTGGTTAGTGCTGCTGCCTCACAGCACCAGAGAGTCCATCTTCGGGTGACTGTGTGGAATTTGCACATTCTCCTGGCATCTGCATGGATTTCCTCCGGGTGCTCCTGTTTCCTCCCACAGTCCAAAAATATGCAGGTTAAGTGGATTGGCCATGGGAAAATACCCAGACTATCCAGGGATGTGCTGGCTAAGTGGGTAAGCCATGGGAAATGTAGGATTACAGGGATAGGGCAAGGTGGGGTTAGGTCTGGGTGGGATACTCATCAGAGGGCTGCTGTGGACTCAATGGGCTGAATGGCCTGTTACCACACTGTAAGGATTCTATGTCTCCGACAGAGAAAAAAACCAGCTACTCTGACCCGGGTAGAATGACAGGCAATTTTAAATATCCATTGAATATTTGCAATTTGAATGAGGATGAAAAGCCACTTTGCAGAGTGAGTCATAAGCACAGCCTGTTAATCTAGGGGAATTCCAAACTGTACTACTCCTTACTGCCATGCACTTCTTGTTGACCACTTGATCAGTTCTAAGCTTCCACACATTGGCCACTGCACCAGCCAACCCTTTCATTTAAGTCTCCATCTTCCAACATTGCTTCCTCAGCAGCAGTAGAATTATCAGTAGGGGTACAGTGAATAAAAATCGAATGCTTTCTTACAAGACAGGAGAGTAGGTCACTTAGCAGCAGAAAGTATTGACTGAGAACCATAACATATGGACTCAACAAATTCAGCCTCATGCATTGATTAGAGAGGGTGCACAAGTGCAGGTATTTGAAAATAATTAGACATGCAAAAATCTTGATCCATCTTTAAATCAAATTGATATTGAAGTCAATATTAAACCTTGCATGACACATGAGAAATAAATGGGAGGAGGATAGTTTATTACTAAAGATCACTTAAAGTGGCCCCAATCTGCTATGTACATTCCTATTGGATGTTGAGTTTAAGGCACATAGATCAGTAAAATGTTTTGAGAAGTACCGACATATCAAAAAGACTAATGAATGTTTGCTTTTTTATCTGGCAGAATAGAAGAGAAGTGATTAGAAATCATGCCTGAACAATACAAAGCCTTGATTAGACCACATCTGGAGCAAAGCAAATAGCTCTCAGAACCACACTGTAAGAAATATAAATTCATTTTGGAGAGAGGACAGCAAAGACTTAACCTACCTGAATTTCCAGAGTTCAATTATAAAGAGAGGTTGCACATATTATTTTTCATATTAACTGGAATTTAGAAAGTTAAGGTGATTTGATTAAAGCTGTCAAAATATTAAAGGAAAACAGTTAGAGCAAAACCATTTCTGATGACTGGCGTTTCTAAGACTAGAGATTTTGAAAATTGGTCAACATGATTTGGAGGTAAAAACAATGACTGCAGATGCTGGAAACCAGATTCTGGATCAGTGGTGCTGGAAGAGCACAGCAGTTCAGGCAGCATCCAAGGAGCTTCAAAATTGACGTTTCGGGCAAAAGCCCTTCATCAGGAATAAAGGATTTGGAGGTGCCGGTGTTGGACTGGGGTGTACAAAGTTAAGGATCACACAACACCAGGTTATAGCCCAGGTTTTTTTGGGGCATTAGCTTTGTGAATCACTAGTATACTCAACAACCACCTGATGAAGGAGAAGCACTCCGAAAGCTAGTGCTTCCAAATAAACCTGTTGGACTACAACCTGGTGTTGTGTGATTTTTAACTTTGAAAATTGGTGAATGACTTTTCAGGCATGCGATTAGGAAGCAGTTCTACATGTAATAGGTGATAGAAGTTTGGAATTCTTCTGCAAATGTTAATTGAAAATGGCTTTGTTATCAATTGTTTATCTTGAGATTACTGGATTTCTGTTTTACAAAGCTGCTAAATGATAAAGTGTGAAGGTGGGTTTGCAGAGGTAAGGCATGATCTCAGTGAAACTTGAAACACGATTCTTAATCTTAACCTCACTCAAGATAAAAGCAAAATTAAACAATCAGTTTGCATCAACAGACTTAAATCAGATTTTAAATCAGTGAGCAGCAGGCAAGTTGACACCCAGTTTAAGGTAGTCAGCAGTTATCAGGTCAGAAGTCACATGACACCATGTTCTAGTCCAACAGGTTTATTTGAAATCACAGACTTTCAGATCACTGCTCCTTCATCAGTGAAGCAGCTATCAGGAAAGGTTCTCACAGGTAACCGTTAACCTTGCCTTTGTAAGGTAATAAACATCAGGAATTTTCCTCCAGCCTCCATGCTGAAAGCCAAGGTCTGCCTTAACAAATAGTCTGCCTCTTGTATTTCTGGTTCCTTTATACAAATTCATCAATCTCACAAACAAGCCTGGCAAGCTATAACAGGTTTGATTTATTTATTATCAGCCATACTTAAATGGTGTAACTTGAATGGGCGAAATGGCCTAACTCTACTCCCATATCTATAATCTTATTTGCTCACTAATATAAACACACATTCTAGGAATGGTTAACATAAAGAGCTACCCTAACATTTGAGGAACAGTTGGAAATCCTAAACAAAGACAGAAATTGCTGGCAAAACTCAGCAGGTCTGGCAGCATGCAGAGAGAAAGCAGAGTTAGTGTTGTGAGTCCAGTGACCCGTCCTCAGAACAGGTGACGGAAACCTGGAAAGCTGAAAATCCTACACAACTAACTGACTGTTGCTTTGTGTCCTGGTTACTTCATCAGTTTCATATTCTTTCAAAGTGATATCTGACCTACTGAGTGGATGCAGACAATCAATTAATCCAATTAATTGGTTTAGTAATGATACCTTTATGCCTTGGTTGCATTTTAAACATGTAGGAACACGCCTTACCTTTTGGCAGCCTGTCACGGGGAAAGGTGAAAAGGTGGGGCCTTCCTTTCTTAATTATACCAAGCTATTACCAACACGGCACAACTTAGGCTATCAAGCTCGTGACCTGCATATTGGTCTGACAGCTCAGAAAGGCAGGTCACCATGTTTAACAGGATGGCAGTGCTATTGAACACAGTCAGTAAACTCCCTTGCCAAGGACCTGCTATTTACCTGCAATGGGCTGGGACCTAGTTTGATCCCAGCTCATATTCCTGTAGATTTGCAAGTATCAATTTGGAAAATTCTGTAAGTCTCCCAAAGATCATTTGTCGTATTTGTAGCACAGTTGCCGTCAATATTATTATTTTCTTTGTTGATGTAATCCAGAAATTTCAATTCTATTTCTCCACAGGAGTTTGTCACTGTAGGTAGCAACTCGTGACACTACATGATGAAGCAGGTCCATGTAATATGCCTTGAAGCTTTGTACCAAGTATCGTTATAAGGAAGTTGCAAACACAGCTGGTGTCTAATTTGGAAATAATAAAAGTTGCCAAAAATATGTGCTTCGCATTTGTAGAACATTTTTGAGGTGTGTATATATAATTTTCAGTACATTATATTAATATTCTAAATATGCAAAATTATGTAGTAATTAATATTAGTCATTCAAGTGGCCATTTTCATGTAGTTTAACCAGACATTAATATTGATGTTCCTATTACACATTAAACATTTTCTTTTAATCTTCGAGACATTGCAGCATATACTAAGAACACAGATCCTTCTATCAAATGTAATACATTAGATCTGTTTATACTATAATTGGTCCTCATTATGTATAATATTTTACCTCTATGTTGCTGTGGTGTATCAAGTAAATTATCAAATTTCAAAACGTGAATCATGAAGTTAGTACCAGGAGAAAAGTGATTAATGACAAATTGGAAAGTCTAACTCATTCCTTTAACAAATGTTATATTTGCAAATTGGTTTGGCATCAACTTTTGGAATTGGGTACACATGTATAAATTGAGAGGAATTTAAATTTAAATGTGGAAAACATGGTAGCTGAAAACAATGCAATAATTCAGAGATGCAATTAAAGGGCAACAGTGGGGAAAAAAAACTGCACTACAGATTTCATTAGTGGTGAAAAATAAAAAAAAGGACCTCGTATCTAACAGCTTAAGTGATTGAACGCTTGTCTGTTAATCAGCAGGTTGTGAGTTCAGCTTAAGAACTGTCTTGTCATTGGGATGTTCTCCTGTCAGTTCGATGAGTTTTGATTGTTCTCTTTCATATGGTGTGGCTGAATTGGGTTTTGTGATAAATATAGGCATTTAGAAAGCGATGGATAAAAGCAAAAGATTGATTATTTAAAATTACTGTGCAAGGTTTCTGTAGGCACAAAATAGCAGTCTGCTCAGAACTGCAAAGAAAGGAAGGCTTTCAAATAATTCATTACATGGAAATTCAATGGAAATTGTAGGCAGCATAAATGGGTAAGTAAAAACAGAAATATTACTAAAATCTATTCTTTTCCTCTTTAAACCAGAATATCTTAGTAAGGCATTTCAGAAAGATCATTTTGGCCCACAGCAAGAATTAAACTCAATTCTAGTGTATCCTATTTCATTCAAAAAATTACTGTCAATTACAATTGCTACAAAAAAGTAAGTGAGAGTAGAATTTTTAAAAAAGTTTTGGAGAATGATATACTGCACCTATTTTACTATGGGAAACTATCACTGAAGCATTGATTTTAAAGGAAATGAGATCTGAGTCATGTGGGATGATAGCAACAAACATACGGAATTTTGTCAATTTTGGACTTCGGTTGGAAGCCTTATCATCATGTTACCTTCTCGTTTAGCAACATGTGAATGGAAGTGGTACAGAGACAACTTGACCTTGATTATGAAGTGGACCATTTCACAGATATAATTTGGAGGGATGGTGTAAAGAGTGATGTGAAATTGGAGTCACAATATAGGTTCAAAGAAAGCAAATGCTATGCCCTGACACCGAGACCCCTGTAGAATTACTGCTGGCTGCAGTAACACTCAGGAAACCGGTACATGTACTTGGCTAGCAGCTTTGTAGCTCACCAGAAGTGTTTTGAATTTATTTTGTTGCGATCATTCAATGACAGCTGGGCATTAAATGCTGACTTAGCCAACAGTGTTCACATTTTCTGAACAAGTGAAGAAAAAAGATGAAGGATCTTGACCTTTCCACTTTCCTAACTTCCCCATTCTGGGTACTGAATTAGAAATTTCCTCGATAGTTGTTATTGCTGAATGGGATGAAACAAATTGGCTGAGACCAACTGGGAGAAATGCAAAGAATGGTTGGCTACAGGGAGGATTAGGTAAATGAGAGTGTGGTTGGTTGCTTTGATTCAGTGTGAAAGACTAAATAAAATTTTGAGCTGACAACACCCCTGACATAGAGTCATTGAATCATAGAGATGTACAGCATGGAAACAGGCCCTTCGGTCCAACTCGTCCATGCCAATCAGATATCTCAACTCAATCTAGTCCCACCTGCCAGCACCCAGCCCATAACCCTCCAAACCCTTTCTATTCATATACTCATCCAGATGCCTTTTAAATGTTGTATTTGTACCAGCCGCCACTACTTCCTCTGGCAGCTCATTCCATACACATACCACCCTCTGCGTGAAATGGTTGCCCCTTGGGTCACTTTTATATCTTTGCCCTCTCAGCTTAAACCTCTGGCCTCCAGTTCTGAACTCCCCCACACCAGGGAAAAGACTTTGTCTATTTATCCTATAAGGTCACCCCTCAGCCTCCGACACTCCAGGGAAAACAGCCCCACCCAATTCAGCCTCTCCCTATAGTTCAAATCATCCAACCCTGGCAACAGCCTTCTAGATCTTTTCTGAACCCTTTCACAACATCCTTCCGATAAGATGGAGACCAGAATTGCACACGATATTCCAGCAGTGGCTTAACCAATGTCCTGTTCAGCCTCAACATGACCTCCCAACTCCTGTACTCAATACTCTGACGAATAAAAGAAAGCATACCAAACACCTTCTTCACTATCCTATCTACCAGTGACTCCACTTTCAAGGAGGTATGAACCTGCACTCCAAGGTCTCTTTGTTCAGCAATAATCTCGAAGACCTTACCATTAAGTGTATAAGTCCTGCTAAGATTTGCTTTCCCAAAATGTAGCACCTTGCATTTATCTAAATTAAACTCCATCTACCTCTCCTCAGCCCATTGGCCCATCTGATCAAGATCCCGTTTAATCTGTGGTTCCTTTCTTCACTGTCCACGGCACCTCCAATTTTGGTGTCATCTGCAAACTTAATAACTACACCTCTTAAACTCACATCCAATTCATTTACATAAATGACAAAAAGTAGTGGACCTTGTGGCACTCAACTGGTCACAGGTCTCCAGTCTGAAAAGCAACTTTTCACCACCAGCGTCTGCCTTCTACCTTTCAGCCAGTTCTATATCCAAATGGCTGGTTCTCCCTGTATTCCATGAGATCTAACTTTGCTAACCAGTCTACCATGAAGAACCTTGTCAAACGCCTTCCTGAAGTCCATATAGATCATGTCTACCACTCTGCCCTCATCAATCCTCTTTGTTACTTCTTCCAAAAACTCAATCGAGGTGTGAGACATGATTCCCCACGCACAAAGCCATATTGACTATTCCTAATCAGTCCTTGCCTTTCCAAATACATGTACATCCTGTCCCTCAGGATTTCCTCCAACAACTTGCCAACCACCAATGTCAGGCTCACTGGTCTATAGTTCCCTGGCTTGTCCTTACCACCTTTCTTAAACAGTGGCAACACGTTAGCCAACCTCCAGTCTTCTGGCACCTCACCTGTGACTATCGATGACACAAATAACTTAGTAAGGGGCCCAGCAAATACTTCCCCAGCTTCCCAGAGTTTTGGGATACATCTGATCAGGTTGTGGGGATTTTGTGCATTTTAAGACATCCAGCACCTCCCCCTCTGTAATGTGGACATTTTTCAAGATATCACCATCTATTTCCCCACATTCTATATCTTCCATGTCCTTCTCCACAGTAAACACTGATGCAAAATACTCATTTAGTATCTCCGCCGTGTCCTGCAGCTTCACACAAAGGTCACCTTGCTGATCTTTTTCTCCCTAGTTACCCTTTTGTCCTTAATATATTTAAAAAACCCTTTGGATTCTCCTTAACTCTATTTGCCAAAGCTATCTCATGTCCCCATTTTGCCCTCCTGATTTCCCTCTTAAGTATACTCCTACTTCTTTTAAACTCTTCTAATGATTCACTCGATCTATCCTGTCTATACCTGACATATGTCTCCTTCTTTTTCTTAACTAAGCCCTCAATTTCTTTAGTCATCCAGCATTGCCTACACCTACCAGCCTTCCCTTTCACCCTGACAGGAATATATTATCTCTGGATTCTCATTATCTCATTTCTGAAGGCTTCCCATTTTCCTGCCATCCCTTTATCTGCGAACATTTCCCCCCAATGCACTTTTGAAAGTTCTTGCCTAATACCATCAAAATTAGCCTTCCTCCAATTTAGAACTTCAACTTTTAGATCTGGTCTATCCTTTCCCATTACTAATTTAAAACTAATGGAATTATGGTGGCTGCCCCCATAGTGTTCCCCCACTGACACCTCAGTCATCTGCCCTGCCTTATATCCCAAGAGTGAGTTAAGTTTTTCACCTTCTCTAGTCGGTACATCTACATACTGAATCAGAAAATCTTCTTGTACACACTTAACAAATTCCTCTCCATCTAAACCCTTAACACTATGGCAGTTCCAGTCTATGTTTGGAAAGTTAAAATCCCCGACCATAACCACCCTATTATTCTTACAGATAGCTGACATGTCCTTACAAATTTGTTTCTCAATTTCCCTCTGACTGTTAGGGGGTCTATAATACAATCCCAATCAGGTGATCATCCCTTTCTTATTTCTCAGTTCCACCCAAATAACTTCCCTGGATATATTTCCAAAAATATCCTCCCTTAGTACAGCTGTAATGCTATCCTTTATCAAAAATGCCACTCCCCCTCCTCTCTTGCCTCCCCTTCTGTCCTTCCTGTAGCATTTGTGTCCTGGAACATTAAGCTGCCAGTCCTGTCCATCCCTGAGCCATGTCTCTGTAATTGCTATGATATCCCAGTCCCTTGTTCCGAGCCATACCTTGAGTTCAGCTGCCTTCCCTGTTAAGCCTTTTGCATTGAAATAAATGCAGTTTAATTTATCAGTCCTAACTTGTTCTCTGCTTTCTCCCTGCCTGCCCTGACTGTTTGACTCGCTTCTGTTCTCAACTGAACTAATCTCAGATTGATCTCTTTCCTCCCTGGACCCCACCCCGCCCCCGCCTTATTAGTTTAAATCCTCTCGAGCAGCTCTCGCAAATCTTCCTGCCAGTATGTTAGTCCCCTTCCAACTCAGGTGCAATCCATCCTTCTTGTACAGGTCACTTCTACTCCAGAAGAGATTCCAATGATCCAAAAATATGAATCCTTCTCCTTTGCACCAGCCATGCATTCATCTTCTCTATTCTTCTATTCCTACCCTCACTAGCTCATAGCACGAGGCAGATATTACTACCCTCAAGGACCTCCTTTTTTAAATTCCTGCCTAACTCTCTATAATCCCCCTTCAGAATCTCATCATTTTCCTTTCCTATGTCATTAGTTCCAATGTGTATAATGACCTCCTGCTGGTCCGTCTCCCTCTTGAGAACATTCTGCACCCTCTCTGAGACAGCCTTGATCCTGGCACCAGGGAGGTAACACACCATGCTGAGTGTCATCTTGAATGTCAATGTGATTGGCAGACTACGGTTTGCTAATGAGTGGAGTGTCTCTTCCTCTTCTTCATCCTCTTTCCTATGGAATGCTCCTTGATGAAGAATGCTGAGTCATAAATCCTTCCTACACCTCGAGTTCCCAGTGTAGTACTGTGTGACATAGAACAGAGCATACTGTGATTTACTCTCTTCTCTCCTTGAAGAGGCTCCTCTTCTACTGTAACATCAGTGCAGCACTTTGGACGATATTTTGCAATAGTAAAATCAAATGTCAATTAATGTTGCTAATGGCAATGCTGTTAATAGCTTTCCTTGCCTGAAGTTCAGCAACAGAATTATCCATCCTTGTGTTCTGCACACAACTGTTTTCAAACTCTTCAAATAAATCATTGTTTTCCAGAGGGAATTAGGTAAACTGTAGCACTGAACCTTCATTCACGCCTGGCTTCTTGATTTTTCATAAACTTGATGAAGTGTTATTTCATTGCAGCTCAGCTTTCTTGGCAAATTTCCATTGCCATGGCTTCCCAGGCAGAAGGAAAACCCACTGAAATACGGTCACCATGCGCCTACTTCTCCTGAGTGGCTTAGTTGACCCTGATCCTCATTGTGGTGAAAATGAAGCAGTCTTCAGGGCATCGGGTACGGAATGTGTTTGGTGAACTTGATGGCTTAACCACCACCATCCATCATGGTGGAATTGATGGCAAAGCCCAAAAGCTAAGAGCAGGCCAAATAAGAGTTACTAACCACAACACTGTCCTATATTCTGTGCTGCTTTGCCAACTAACTTCACATCTTGGAAAAATGCCTGAAACTGAAAGTCATTCCCCATGCTGAAAAGGCAGCTATTAACTCCTTACTGGAGTTGTTATTCCACAGTTTTCAATAAAGGGATTTCAAACACTCCGCATCAAGCGCCAGTCTATCAGGAACTACGTGGTTCTTATTTTTCTTCTATTTTGGGAGTGTGGAAAAATATTTAGAAGATTTCAGTTGTCCACAAATCTATTCAAAGAATCATCAGTGTTCTTAATCCTTTGGCATTTTCTTTTCAAAATGTTGCATGCCGGAAAACATTGCTCTGTTACATTCCATTTTTTGTGCAAATTAATCGTAGAATCCCTATAGTGTGGAAACAAGCCCTTCGGACCAATAAGTCCACACCAATCCTCCAAAGAGTACCCTACCCAGACCCATTACCCAACATTTACCCCTGACTAATGCACCTAACCACACATCTCTGAACACTATGGGCAATTTAGCACAGCCAATTCATCTAACCTGCACAACTTTGGATTGTGGGAGGAAACCAGAGCGCCCAGCAGAAATGGGAGAACATACAAACTCTGCACTGACAGTCGTCAGGGGGTGAAATCGAACCCCAGCCCCTGGCATTGTAAGGCAGCAGTGTTAACCATGGAGCAACCATGAGCCCTAATGTATAATGTATCCTCAAATCAGGTTAATTTCTTAGGTTTTTGTTTAAAGATGCATAAAGGGAAAATCTAAAGTTGTAATCTGTCTCAGATCACAGAGTAGATCTCATATTTGATATTAAATGACATCGGTACTGTAGAAGGAATGAGCAATGCCAAAGAGCTATTGGATGCAATCTTGGGGGGGGGGGGGTGTTGGGAGAGGGTGGGAGGTTGGCTGTTGTAGGGCGAAGGGTGCGGGGAGCAATGACTTATTTTGGTTAAAGTCAAGAATCACATGACACCAGGTTATAGTACAACAGTTTTATATCACAAGCTTTCAATTAACCTGTTGGACCATAACCTGGTGTCATGTGATTTTTTTGATGTTGTTTACCCCAGTCTAACACCCGCATCTCCACATTATTTTGGTTAAACAATACCATGATTACTGTTTGAAGAGTTGCTTTGATTAAGGCTTTATAGATGAGAGAGCAGCAGAAACAGGATTTAAGAGTGTGGGAAACTTGCAGACCCTGGAAGTGAAAGCACTTTAATGAACACCTCAGAAGTAGTGGAAGTGTAACACAGAGAGTTACACCTAGCCTACCTGTCTGAAGAGGCTGCATTCATGATGAAGGTGATATTGTTGATCAAAGGAAGTATCCTGTTAAACCAAGCATATTTCTACCAACTATCTGGCTTCCCCATGGGCAAGACAATGTCTGACACAAAATTTTCCATCTATTCCAAATTTTATAAAGGCTTCAGTTAAAACTATGCTCAAATAGACATTAAGTACAGGAACAGCTTGGGTTTATATTAGATTTTTAATGTCATAAAACATCCCAATGCACTTCACAGGATTGATTAATAAAAATTTACACCAATTCAAATATAAAGATACTAGGGTGTGTGACCAATGATGGTCAAAGAGGTATGTTTTGAAAGAAGAATGGATGGGAAAAGAAAGGAAGTGGTTTATTAGGAAATTCCAGACATTTGGACCATGATGACTGAAGGCATGGTGGCTCACATTGATACTGATTGAAAAGCACCAATGTGCAAGAGACCAGAATCAGAGTACTGCAGAGATCACACAGGGTTGTGTGGGTGATAGTGGTTAACTGAGATCAGAGGGGGAGCATTAATAACAATGGAGAAATATTGAAACACATATGACAATATTAAAATTAGCATGCTGCAGCCAATGCAATTCAGTGAGCACTGGGTTGGTAACACTATGTATCTCAGATGCATAGTATATTGCAGCAACTGCAACATCTTCCACCCTTTGCGATGGAAAGATGTAAATCAGGGTTTCCCAAACTGTAGGTCACAATCCCCATTGGTGTCTCTTCTGTACCTCAGGGTCATGACGTCTTATTGCTGCCGTGAAGCATTGGCAGAGTGTCAAACAGAGTGTTAAGTTCCTCGGAGTGATGATAACCCACAATCTGTCCTGGTCTTCCAATGTAGATGCGACAACCAAGAAGGCACACCAATGGTTCTTCTTCCTCAGGCGGCTCAGGAAACGCAGCATGTTCACAAGGACCCTGCAACACCTACAGCTGCACCATTGAGAGCATATTGTCCAGGTACATAATGCCCTGGTATGGCAACTGTTGTGTCCAGGACCGTAGAAACTACAGGAGGTGATGTGCATAGCCCAGAACATCCCAGGAGCCAACCTTCCAGCCATGGACTCCATTTACATGTTCCCTGCTGCAGAAAGGCTGCCAACATCATCAAAGACCCACTGCACGCCTGTTGTGATCTCTTACAACCTCTTCCATCAGGCAGAAAATACAGAAGCCTGAACACATGCACCAGCAGGATCAGGAACAGCTCCTTCCTGCCCGTTGCTAGACTGATGAATGGACTCTCTAACCTCAAATAAAGATGACCTTTCTAACATTGTGCAATATAACCTGTATACCTCTGTCTAAGTCTTTTTGATCTGTATATTTTTACTTACTATGATCTGCTTGTACTGCTCATAAACAAAGCTTTTCACTGGACTTCGGTTACATGAGAGTAAATCAATCAAACAAAACCCTTAAAGCTATTTTAATTGTGAGTATAGATTAACTGGCCAGTCCTTGAGATCTGATTGCTGTTTTGTGAGACCCAATGAAAAACTAGATGCTTTTCATTTAAACTCCATCAATTAAAGAGTTTTCACCTTCTTACAGACCTCTCACCCATCGACTCCCACTGTCACATATCATAGAATAATAGAGATATACAGTACAGAAACAGACCCTTTGGTCCAACTCATCCATGCCAACCAGATATCCTAACCTAATCTAGTCCCATTTGCCAGCATTTAGCCCATATCCCTCTAAACCTTTCCCATTCCTATACCCATCCAGATGCCTTTTAATTGTTGTAATTCTTCCAGCCGCCACCACTTCCTCTGGCAGCTCATTCCATACTCACACCTGTCGCCCTTTTCTCCACCACTGCTATCACTGGTTTCTCACCCTATGTACAACAACCATTCCTCCCAAACCTTCACAAGTCTCTCAGTTACTGCCTTCCTCCACTGCCATATGGGTCTTGCAGATCTGAGTCATGACATTACTGAAACACCAAAATGTACTCACAATGGGGAAATATAGGGTAGCGCTGAGGTAAGAGTATAAACAAATATCCAGCAAAGGCAGGTGACCAGAGGCGAAGTACAGTTCAATTATCATCAGATTGAATAACAAAGCAGACTCAAAGGTTAACAATTGTTCTCACATTCCTATAAAGCCCTGATGAGTAAGCTCTTACGACTACGCTACCACTTATTATGAAGGTTGGGATTAAAAGTATTTTAGATTTTTTTGAGACTATCTGAATTTGATTGGCTGTGAAAAATTTAACTTTAGACAGCATTAACCTATTTATCATCGCATGCTAACAGCATCAGCTAATTATTAACACTCTAATAGTTATCAACAATTTAAAGTAATAAAATAACAACTTATGCAATGATGTGAAACTCTTCCAGGCACTTTAATCTCCTTCATCTAATCTTTTAACACTAATGATAGGATTAGATTTCTGAGCCCTTAGTAATTAACTATCAGAGAGCCCAATAATAATATTCAAGTTCTTTCCCAAGTGTTGAGTATGCATGATATTAAGGCCCATTTGAGGTTGGGTTTAATACTGCAGTCCATGGGAGAATGGCTTAGTAAATTTTCCATGTGTCTTTTATTGCACATGAAAGTATTGAGGCTTATTATAGTATTGAAAATCATTACCTGTCAGAAAACAACAAGAGTTGTAAGATTTGGTTACAAAATTACTATTAAGTTGCCAAGTTGATGAAACTTTGCGAAAGAAATTTGTTCCAGGTGCAAATTAGAACAAAAACAATCAATTTTGAGATAAAATGGCATATTAGCTTTCTCAGCCATCCTGAATGGTTGCTTCAAGCAAGATTTAAACCCCTTAAATGTTTAATGAGAGGCTTAATACCTGTTGGGAATACCCAGTCAGGAATTTTCAGATCAAGAGCACCCACAATGGGTCACCAGAGCCTGTCATTAGCTCCTTTCTATTATCGCCAAACTCTACCTACATTCTGGTTCGAAGAGTTTAAAAGTCTGGCAGTTAAAAAGGTACTGCTGGTCAGGCAGGATCCGAGGATCAGGAGAGTTGACATTTCGGGCATAAGCTGCCTGACCTGCTGTGCCTTTCCCAGTGTCACACTCTTTGACTCTGACTCTCCAGCATCTGCAGTCATCACTTTCTTCCTGTTCTGAGAGGAACTACCAGCTCAGGGTTGGCCTCCTTCCCATTTTTTCCCACCTCTGCTCCAACCCCACAGCCAGTTTATTGAAGATGCCTTTCCCATTGCTATTCCGCCTTTCCCTCCATGCTGCATCTTCCCTTGAAGTCAATGTCTCAGCAAAAGCAATTGGTGCTGACAACTCATCTAGGATATTCAAATGAGGGCTTTAAGGCCCAATTTCAGATGCTAAATTTAAACCTTATACCTTATGGTATTCCTCAAAGGATATAGGGACTTTCAATTTAACAATTTTCCTTTAACAATCTGTGTTGATAATTTACCTCATGCAAAATAAAATACTTTGGGTATATGACCATCTTAGGAAGCTTGCAGTTCTTCTGACTACGTACATCATGTTGTATACATTCGAAGATCAACAAACATACAATAGTAGATTCTGAGATGTAATGCTCAGCCTCACTGACAAGAACCTAAGTTATAGCAGCAATGCATGATTTATTTCCAGCTGTTCTCTGTGCGCTTGCCTGTGGTGAGATACTTGACCAGCCAGAAAATCACAGGCAATGATTTTATTTACAGCAATCCGGCTATCTTACCACAGGTGACAACCTAACAGATCTATTCTGCTGTGTTTGCATTGAATCAGTGGACTCTGGTTCAAGAACCATTCCAGAAAGTTGAATATACAGTATATCCTATGCTGATGCTTGACTGCAATACAGGAAGTGTGCTGCGCTTACATTGTGTAATATTATTCTCATTGTCTGTCCCTCCATCGTTAAATTAAAAAAAAAAGACATTTGGGAAAAAAAAGTAGAGCTTTTTCTGGTTTCTTTGCCAATAAACTCAACCAACATCACTCAAACAAATTATCTGATTATCAATTCATGGCTGTTTGCGCGATCTTGCTGTTTGCAAATCGACTGTCCCATTTTTATATTGAGACAGTTACAACAGTTCAAAACGGGGAGGCAATGGCCTTGTGGTATTATTGCTAGACCACTATTCCAGAGACTCAGGCATGGTTCTGGGGTCCTGGGTTAAAATCTCATTATGGCAGATGGTGAGTTTTCAACTGAGTAAAATAAAACCTGAAATTGATTATTAAATGATTGTTGGGAAAAACACATTTAGTTCATTAATGCCCATTAAGGGAGGAAACTGTCATCCATAAATGGTCTGACCTACATGTGACCTCCAGACCCACAGCAATGTGGTTGACTCTTAAATGCCCTCTGGGCAATTAGGGATTGTCAGTAAATACCAGCCTCACCAGCAATGCCCATATCCCATTAATGAGTAACAAATATTTAATTGCAGATTGGGATGTCCTTAAACAGTGAAAAACAATATATATGTATTTTCCCCTCATCATTTCTGAAATGCAAATTCTGTTTTCAAAAGAAAAAGTTCTTGAAAAGCAATTTGAAAAAAAAGTTATGAAATGGAGTTCCCTTAAAAGCATTCCATATGCCATTGAGCTAATTTCTGCATTATTTTACTTTGTCCATTTCTGAGATGGAGTAAGATGTACCATGTGCCTGACTTATTTTCAAAATGTTTTCTCAAGAAGATGACAAATCAACAAAGTAAAACAGAAACAAATAAACAGTTGTGGGTAAAACATCACTCGAATGATACTGATGAGGGAGACATTTTATCAAAACTTTTCTTCAGACACTCATGAGGACAGACGCAAGAATACTATATTTCAAACAGTCACAACAATCTCCTTTACTGGGAAAAGCGTTGATAGACAATTCAACTGTATTTGCACCAGAGATTGCCATGGAGAAATCAATGGAGAATATAGGCATCCCATGATTCTGGTAATTCATACCATTATGGACAAGGGAGAGATGATAGGGATGGATTTTCCTCTTACAATCTCTTTACTGACTGAAGACTACACGTTTCAAAGCACTATTTTAACCTAAGCATTAATATTATTAATGCACAAGTCATAAATTTTCCCTTAAGTTTTTAAAAAAGGGTAAATATTTACATCTCAGGATTGAACTGTATACAATATTGCACCCACTCTCACATTCATAGATACACAAACTTTGAGGAGAAAAAGATTGTGTTAATTAATAACATGCATTTAGGTCTGAGGATTTCAAGAGTTCTCTGGTGAAGGCATGAAAAAGTATGTGCTTATAATTCTTTCTGGTCATTGAAGAAAACAATCTAGAATTTTAAGAAGATGGATTTGTTGTTATTTTATTTTTACAGTCACAGATTTTTCTTGGTCCACTCCAGTTAATACACAGTGACAAGGCTTTGTAATGAATCCTGATACAGTTCCTCAGGTAGAGGTCAAGCCCAACATGAGTCTCTGCTGACTGTTATCTCTTTTGCGGGGTCATTTTCCTCACTGGTCCAAATATTTCTATCTTGTCAGCTCAAAATATACATTATTAAATCAGAAACTAAAGTTGGGTTCTGTGACCACATCATTTTGCTGCATTATCCTTTTAAATATTTTCTGATGGTTGATCCATTGTCAGAAAAGGAAGTTAGAACATCATTCGCGTCCACATATCATCATGATAAAATTGAGCTTTTAACAAACATTTTCAACTTTAGAGTAAAAATGTCTGCAAGCAGCATTGAGAAAACATTCATTTTGATCAATTTGAACACTGATTTAACCGCTGGAAAGGTTGTTTTAGTTTCAATGACACATCAAGACCTCTTTCCTGCCAATACATATGGAACTGCAAAGATTCTCTGTTTGTCATTACATCAAGGCAAACCTTGGAGATATGGAGACAAACAAAGGGTTCTTGCAGTTCCATGTGTATTGGTAGGAAATAAAATCAGCACGGGATCTCTCAACTTAATTTTGCTTTCTATGAAACTGTCCATTTCAGGACTTGTACTTCAAAAGTTAATATTGACCTCATAAATTCATGTTGTGTGAGCTTGGTAATACATTCATTCATAGGAACCCATTGGCTCAAAACATGGAAAAGTCTCAAGCCTTGTGCCTTACCCAGAGCATGGGATACCTATATTACCCACATGCTTTCTCCATGGCCTCAGCCGATCATAGGTAACTTGACAACCAATCCACTCCCCTTTTCTCCTCCAATATACGTTGGTAGGATTATTTATAGTTTGCCATTCTTGATTTTGAGTTGATGAAAACAGCACAACAAGTCTAACTAAAGCAACGTTGTTCTTCTTAAAACACAGATAAATTAAAGCACAGAAAACATTAAAATGAAATAACGTTTTGCAGGAGTAATCTGAAAAATATCCCATTTCTCCTCAAAGTGAGCCATTCTATTAAGTATGTTGCACTAGCATGTTATTATGAATCCAACACTTCTTAACAAAAAAATCAGTTAGCAACATCATTGCTGCCAACTACTGCTGTGTTTTGTGACTAGGACAGCAATAACCTCCTCAGATGTGCTAAATAACATTCCGAATACATTTGGCAGGAAGAGGATGATAGAGACTCCAGGGAATTTGCGTCTGACTACAGGTGTGCAGGAGAATTATGTTGTGATGAGTTCTGGAGTAATAAATCACAGTTAAGGTTTACAGAGATGATGAAAGAATATAACATGCTAAAGATGTCAATTCTGTAGATTTTAGTTACTTTTTAAAATGCCAACCTGTTGCTTTATCCAGAGCCAGATATGATAATATTTTATGAAATTTGAAGACACAAATTATGTTTGGCTATGTATTTTTCCTGTTTAACCTATTCTGTATGCTCCTGCAGTGTTATTCCTATCTCTTAGCAGCATCTCCATTTTGAGTAGATAAGAGCAAAATACCTCAGGTTGATGCAAGTTCCCTCATACTGTGCAGATCAGTTGGTTGATAGATGAAGGGCAGTAGTTCAGTAAATGCCTGTAAACAAATTCCAATTACCAGATTTCCCAAAATTCAATCACAGAAAAAACATTTTATACCAAAAGAACGCAAGCATTTCAAGGATATTTTTGCCCTCCAATTATAACAAGTTCAAATCCCAAGTTCAGAAAAGATACACACAGCTCAAGTTATAAATTTGAAAAATGTATTTGATAAACTGATGACTAATAGTGAAAAAGGTGGTGAAGCAGTCTGACCAGCTGAGGAACTGCTTTATATCAATCGTTGTAAGGATTGAAATAGTAAAGCAGCCTCTTCAATCTGGCATGATTCTGTGAAATGGATGGCTGAAGTACAAACATTGTCTCTGTAGAAAACAAACATCAAAGCACGTCATCCACTCATTCTCATCAGCCCAATTAAACGGTTGTGCCCCAGGTCTGTACCTAATAAAATGGCAGCAGTCCAGTAAGATTACCAAGGTTACCGAAGCAGTGAAGTCTCAGGTTTAGGTAAGCATCTTTTCAAAGGACCATAGAGATTTGTAGATTGAGACTGTGATTATTTAAATATATTTCTAATTCTGAAACTGCTTGTATTTTAGCAAGCTAATACTGATACACAATCTTTTATCCGAAAAGTATATAGAGTCATAAAGTCATAGAGATATACAGCATGGAAACAGACCCTTCGATCCAACTCATCCATACCGACCAGATATCCTAATCTAGACCCAATTACCAGCATTTGACCCATATCCCATCAAACCCTTCCTATTCATTGAGATTATGGAAGGAACTATAGAAAAGTAATGTAAATATAAATGTAAAATATCACCATTTATTCCCATATTCTATGATATTTTGGAAGAATCAAATTGTGTTTTTGCAATTTTTCATCACCATAGGAATAACACTAGACCTTCTCTGCACAATATATGACAAAGTTATACTGAACTTATTAATTAAAGTTCTATTTTTCTACCAAAACACATTATTAATAAAGCTTTCCTGCTCAATGACCACAGCAGTACTGTCCCTTCATAAGGAAACTAAAACTAGTATTTCCTGTGGGGGGGACATGGCTAAGAGGAGGCTCCAGTTCTGTGTTCAGCGGTGTAATCAATTTTATTCAGAGCTCTTTTAATACGCACCATGGGAGAGGTTCCACAAGTAGTGCCCACCACTGAACACTCTGGCTCTTCCAGTCAAGTACAGCATTTTATACATTTTTCATTACAATAATTATATGCAACATTGATGTCATTGTTAGCCATGTCTCCTCAATCTATACATCCAATCCTGTACACACACAATCAATGATGGACATCTGTATGGACAACCCCAAGTTTCTTAAATTCTCATGATATTTACTAGACATTGTTATCATGAGGCCTTGAGATCTTACAACATATCCCAATAATTTACACTCCAATGTTAACAGTTATACTCTTTTTGCAGACATTTCCCAGACTTTCTTATCTCTAAGGACTGTTCATATTCTGTTATTCATTGTTTTCATTGCTATCCTTATCAAATTCTGTTACTCATCTTCTATTTCCTACTTTCCTAATCACAGGTGATACAAAAAGATCCTAATTCCTACTAATTGCTATAAAATTCCTAATCTCAGTTGTAATGTAAATTTAGTTATACATAAAGTTATACGAGTTACAACTAATGTCAAAATTCTTTAGCCAACAAGTTGTGACCGGCTTCGGTCTCATCTGATCTTCAACCTGCCCCTCTATCTTGTAGCTTTAGCTAAAACTCATTTTATTCATACACTGTCTGTAAATGTGTTTTAAACAGAAGATTGCTTCAAAGATGAAATTTACTGTCCCTACTCTAAATACTTCTACACTAACTCTCTTACTAAATAAGACAACATCTATTCAAATTACATCAACAACACTGAAACTCAATCGCTTTCACAGCTTGATAGGCTTGTCTAAACTCCTAAGGTTTTACAAAATGCATTTTCATTCCCTTTTTCCTTATCATTTGTCTCTAAATTTGTACCCATCATTGTTATTTAGGTTCTCTTATTTGGGTTCTGAAGCTGCCATTGTTTATTTTCTTGAAGTCAATGACCTTTCAAGGTTATCTGTTTTCCCCATTTGTCACTCAGTCCCTCTCACTGATGGGATGGCTCTGCTATCCATAGCCCTATTGTTTAAATGAATTTAGCCAAATGTCTTCATGTTATGTGTAGATTGTATTACCTAATTTCTCAATATTCAATTACCTAAAGAGTCTTTATTATTGTGGGATCATACTTCTCTTTTAATTCTTGCTAAACTACAAACCTTGGGCTGTCTGTTCCCAGACATCACCTCATCAGACAGTCTATGAGAAACATCTGCAGCTATGGGTTTCATCAAAACTCCTTGTATTTTAATTTGTGTGATTCTTGATTCCACCCAGACCTTGCTACCTTGGATTTATCTTATTCTCCAAGCTTCCATTGCCCTAATTTATGATCTCACCCTCATGCTGAAGTGAACAAGCTATTTCTATTGCTACTGCTAAAAATCTTCTCCATCACTTTTTGCGCCAACTCCATGAGCAGTCACTTTTTTGTCAATGGTGGCCATGGGCTGCTCTAACAATTCCTTAGGAACTAAATAATGTTATGTTTTAAGCTGAATTTCCCTGTGATGCAGAAATTCTTTTTGGGAAGGAGTTTGTGAAATGCCATTCTAAAAAAGATTATATAAAACCCCCTAACTCCGGACCTCCCCCTGCCCAACATCACTCCCCCCCCCCCCCCCCCCCCCCCCTAACCAGGTCTAATGGAAGGGTGGGGAAGGGGAAGCTGTGAATGCACCTGAAATCGATGTAACTCCAGGGTGTAGCTGAGGTAAAGTCAGTTTTAACATCTGGACCTTATTTCCATAGATCTCCTTTAAATCTGATCCAAGCAATACCAAATCCACAACCTCATTCCTGATGACAGGCTTATGCCTGAAACGTCGAATCTCCTGCTCCTCTGATGCTGCCTGACTGACTGTGCTTTACCAGCACTACACTCTCCGACTCAAATCCACAACCCAGCCAGTTTGCAGGAGCAGAGTTCAACATTAGCTGTTGCAATTAATGAGGGCAATGGGAATCTCAACCACTCATGAAGAAAGTTGGCAAGGTCCACCCATGCCACCATCCTACCTGATTAAATGCCCTTTCACCAACCCTTTACAACAAAACTGGTTAAACGGGAGAGCATTGCATGGCGTGTGGAAATGGTGTTCAGATCTCAGATCTCAGATGAAAGGCTGTATCCAGTGGGTAAAACCCAGGTTTGACACGATGTGGAAGGAACCACTTCACTCTTGTTCAGGTGTTTGATTAAAACAGTGCATCAGTTATCAAATATTCTGCAGCCTTCCTGTGAATATTCTGTTTGCTTTAAAGGAGCAGTTTAACACTGGATCACAGCAAGAAGGCAAATGGACCAGAAGGGCTTAATTGCTCCCCTTGATTTACGCACCTTCCATACTTTACTCAGCTCAAAGCAGATGAGGGGAATTAGAATTGGGCCAAAGTTTATTTTTAATCATTCACGTACATTCCAATGAGAGGAATTAAATCGTGAACAATAATTTGACCATTTAATTTTTTTTCTGACTTGTAGCTCATCGCCTAGAATCACTTGTCAAGTCCTTTCTGCATAATCCTTAGTCGATAAATGTTTGAAGTTTTATAGTCGAGGCAACTTGGCCAAATCAGTCAATACATCTCAACACCTCGCTTCGCATGTCAGCAGCTGGAACAGAATGAAAGCTGACTTTAATTTTTTTTCTCTCTACTTTTCTAAGGGCTATGAGCCTCTCCATTCAATCTTGTTGGCAGGCCAGTAGCTGAGCATCCATCAGATCTCCTTGCTGAAGTAATGAGTTTATGTCTATCTCATCTCCCGGTGGTCTAGTGGTTGTACATCAGGGTGGGAAAATTACACTTGCCAGTTGGAGCCTTGGCGAGGTGAAAATCAAAGCAACTCATCCGATAGGCACTGAACATCATTCTCTCTATCTCCCCATCTCAATCTTTCATTGACACTTTCTCCACTTTCTTACTTAATTCTTTGTAGCCAATTGCAATTCTTGCTTTCCATACTGATTTGTTTCTTATCTGTGGAAATAAACACAGAGTGCATTTGGTTCTGTTTTAGGATTTATGCTTGCTGGTTTATCCAAACAAAATAAACTTTGTGGGTCTGAGGCAGCATTAAATTAGCAATGGAAAACATTGAAGAAAGGTCATTGTTAATTTATACAACAAATAAATGCATAGTTCCTTGAGGACTTTAAATAAAAACCCACAGGAAAGGTGTTCCAACAAAATAACTTCAAGTTAACATGACATTAAAGGTTACACAGTTGCCAAAAAGTAATAAGATTGAGAATTGGAAGGATTTTAGAATTCAGCAAAAACAGACTAAGAAATTGATATGGGAAGAAGGAATAGAAGGTGGGAGTAATCCAGAAAGAGACATAAGAACATGCAATAAAGCTCCTTTAGGCATTTAAGTTGGAAGAGATTAATAAAAATAAATATGGGCTAATTAGAGGCAGAGGCCGGAGAAAATGTGATGGGAAATAAGAAGGGAGTATCAAAGAAATATGTTTTTTACCTAACCCACATAAAAACTTGCAGAACTGCCTCAGCTGCTGATAAATAAGTTAATCTTTGAAGACCAGAAAAATCCATTCCTTATATGTCAATTATATATCAGATCTAGGCAAGAATGATCCTATTTTGAAATGTCAGCAAAATCCAACACAAAATGAGTATGTTTTAAACTTCTGCACCTCTTTGCAACACAGCCCATATCAACTTCACTATCCATTCCACTCAGTTATAAAGCAACGGCTAGTAAAACACGCATTGTTAGTACGAAATATTGAAACTTATTATTATGACGCAAGTATAGCACAGAATGGCTGAAAGAGTGGGAGGAGATGTGGAGCAACATGTCAACTTATAAGTTGAGTACATGCAAAAACATGATTTTTGGGACTGGAAAAATTAGTTATCATAATTACCAGGTCAACTTCTTTGCCATGAAATAATGATAATCAGCAAAGAGTTATATGGTGAGAATGAAAACCTTAAGGATATTATTTTTGTTGAGGAAATAGTACTAGAGAAATTAATGAGACCAAGTGATAAGTAGCTACAGAAGGGATGCCTGTTTAAGACTGAGGTAAGGAGGAATTCCTTTTCTCAGAGGTTTATCTGTCTTTGCCACAGAGTTATGGGGCTAATGCCTTGTATATGTTTAAGGCTGAGGTAGTCAGGGAATCAAAAATTATGGGGGAAGGATAGGAGAGTGGACGTGAGGAATGTCAGATCATCCATGATCCTTTTAAATGGCGGAGCATGCCGACACCTGTTCCTATTTCTTGCGGTCTTACGGTCTTATAGAAATACAGGATAGTCACACTGAAGATATTCACGCAATACCATAGGCCTTGACTTTCAGAATTCCCTGTCCCATGGGATTGAGCTTGATAAATGTAACTGTTGATGAAGAAAAGGATGCAGGAGAAAAGCAGGACACTATAAGTCAGTTAATAAGGCAGCTGCAATAGGAAATACAAGACAACTTTGGAAGCAGGATACTTTCAAACTCAATATATGATTGGGAAGAATCAACATTAATTTGCGAAATAAATCATAGAAATATAGAAAATACATGCAGGAGTTGTCCATTCAGCTCTTTGACCCTGCTTCACCATTCAATATGATCATGGCTGATCATGCAATCTCAATATCTCACTCCCACTTTCTCTCCATAACCCCTGATCCCTTTAGCCACAGGGCCACATCCAGCTCCCTCTTGGACATATCGAATGAACCGGCCCCAACAGCTTCCTGTGGGAGGGAATTCCACAGCTTCACAGCTCTATAAAGTAAAGAAATTCTTCCTCATCTCAGCCCTGAACGGCTTACCCCTTATTTTTAGATTGTCACCCTTAGTTCTGGACTTTCCCAACATCGGGAAATATTCTTTCCTCATCTAGCCTGGTGGTCCCATCAGGATTTTATATGTTTCTATGAGATGTCATCTCATTCTCCTAAATTCCAGAGCATACAAGTCCAGTCGATCCAGTCTTTCCTCATCTGTCAGTCCTGCCATCCCGGGAATCAGTCTGGTGAACCTTCACTGGACTCCCTCAATATCAAGAATGTCCTTCCCCAGACAAGGAGACCAAAAGTGCACACAATACACAAGGTGTGGTCTCACCAAGGCCCTGTATAACTGCAGCAAGGCATCCTTACTCTGATCCTCCAATCCTCTCACTATGAAGGCCAGCATGCCATTAGCTTTCCTCACCACCTCCTGCACCTGTGTGTCACCTTTCAGTGACTGATCCACCATGACACAATAATCATTCTTGACTATTCATTTGGAGACCTTTGAAATTATAATTAGAACATACAGTGAATTGAGAATTTCACTCACCCTTATGCAATGTCATGCACCTCCATCAGAAACTGCATCAACAAAGCTTTACATCTATCAATTCAAAATATATTATCATTAATTATTAATTGTTATTATTATTATTCCAGCTGTTGTTATTACAGGACAAACTAAAACCCAGACTGAAATCTGGCTCGAGAGATCTTATTTCATTTTGTTATAATTTTAACGAGATGGTCTCTCATTGAAACACTAATACACAAAGCTAGAGATTTGGTTTGAACAACTTTTAAAAAGTGTATTCCACAACATAAATGAAAAAGAACAGTAGAATAAACCAAACTATTTGCAGTTTCAAATAGCAATGACTAAAACCTGAGTCATCGCCATTTATATTCTCACGGATTTGTGCAAGTGTGACTGCACTCTGAGCAGAATGATGTTTGGAGGAAAGATGGAAGGAGGGACTCAGCTCATACCACTTCTATTAGCTACCCCATTGCCCCCCCACTGGCCTCAGTCAGTGTCTCACCTGCTGCTTTTATGCTATGATGGCTGAGTTTGTTCTTCCAAGGCACAGCCTTCAATACAAAGTGAATACTAACCAAGAACAGTCCAGTTAGCAGTATGTAGATGTGAACAGTGTCAAGATTAGAGTGGTGCTGGAAAAGCACAGTACGTCAGGCAGCATGAGATCTCATTCCTGATGAAGGGCTTTTGCCCAGAACATTGATTTTCCTGCTCCTCGGATGCTGCCTGACCTGCTGTGCTTTTCCAGCACCACTCTGATCTTGAATTTAATCTCCAGCTTCTGCAGCACCCACTTCAACCATGGATGTGAACACCCTACCATATCCAGTAAAGACATGCTTGTCTCCCAGTATGCAATTTCTTGGAAATTCAAGTGGTGTAGACATTGCTGATGAGGCCAGCATTTATTGCCCATCCCTAATTACCCGGGGGGGGGGCAATTAAAAATCAATTATTTTCTTTAGGTGGAGTCACATGTATTCAGACCAGGTGCGGATGGCAATTTTCTTCCCTGAAAGGCATTAGTGAACCAGACGGGTTTTTCCAGCCATCAACAACGTGTTCATGGTCATTACTTGGCTCTTAACTCCAGCTTTTATTTTTAAAAAAAGTTCAAATTCCACGATCTGCCATCGTGAAAATCAAATCCATGTCTCCAGAACATTACCTGGGTTTCTGGATTGAATAGCTTAGAGGTAATACCTCCAGGCTGCCACCACCCTGGTTCTTCGTTTGCTTTATTTAAAACTAGATAATAACACGAGTGTTAAGATTGGTACCAAGGGTCGGTGTCTTTGGCAGGTTCTGTACAAACTGCATCATGTATCTGGAAAGTGCCAAATGAATTTACCTGGATCCTTTGAACGAACATACCGGAATGAAGCCCATTTGTGGAACTTACACCTGCTATTGTTTGTGAACCTACCTATAATTCAAAATCTACAGCCCATGGGCTCCCTGTCTCTAAAAGATACATGGAGAGATCAGTTGAGCATTAGTGATTGTGAACTGACCCCCACACATCCTCCATTATCGAGCAATGCTTCAAGCTTTAAATCATTTGGAGTTGACAATACAAGGATTTGAACAGATCTGTTTGAAACGGTCTACAGTTGAGTCATCTTTTACTCCAAGACCCAGGGAGAAACTAGGCAGCCTGCACAGAATACCAACTGCAGCATAAAAGCTAGTATTACTTTTATTCTTTAAACATAGAGACTGCTGCAGCTGACAGTCTTCCAGTCTATTTCGTTTCCAGTTGACCAGTACAGAAACTTGACCTCTTGGTTAAAAAAAAAATACCAGGAACCAAATTCAAAAAAAGCTCAAAAAAATGTATTTCTTCAAGGAAATCTTGCAACAACTCTGGTATATGACACTGACCATTGCAATCTACTTGGGGAAAGTATCAAAGAGTGAAATCATCAACTTCAGAAGATGCACACTGTATTCCCTCTTCTAAGATGCGCTAAACACCTGAACTACTAACTGTGTATTTGTTTCTTATTGGCAACTGTGCACTATCATCTGTAACTGTATCTTTTTCTTGAATGTTTGTGTCTGTGTCTGTGTGAGTGCATGTGAGAGAAAGAAAGCATGTGTGTGACTCAGTGTGTATGTGAGGGAGTGTGTTTGTGTGTTTGTGTGTGAGAATGTGTATGTAAGAGTGTTCACATGTGTGAGAGTGTGTGTGTGTGTGAGAGAGAGAGAGAGAAGAGTGCTGTTGGTTATACCAAATGACGTCACAATTCAGGATTTAGAAACACACACAGCATCATTTTCACAAATATGCTGATTACATACAATAAGGGAGGGAAATTGGGGCTTTAGTTTTTTTTCCTCCTCCCTGTCTGTTACACTCTGCCGAACCCAGAGGATTTATACCTCATGGAGGTTGCAGGAAATGAAGAGTAAAGATTTGCCTTTGTACAAAGGTAGGCAGAGTTTGAGTTATACAATATTCAAATGTACGCATTTCTATCAGATATGTTTGATGTCTTGTTCATTCTTGTTGAAAAATGACTATTTCAGTTACAGCGTACTGAATTTGAGAAAAGACAAATTAAACAAGGAAGGAATTCTTTCAAAAGTACGTCTGTTTGTTTTCAGGAATCCTTTGTGTTCGTTCCATTGAAGTCACAGAGAGCTTCCAAGAAGCCCAGAATAATATGTCACAAACAAAAATGCCAAAAATCAGAAAGCAAAACATCAGAAGTTACTGGAAAAGCTCAGCAGGTCTGGCAGCATCTGTGGTAAGAAAGCAAAATTAACCTTTCAGGTCCTGTGACCCTTCTCCAGAGCTGATTGTAGCTGGGTAAAAGTTGGTATACATGCAGAAGATGGGGGTGGGGAGAGGGGACAGGGAGGGAGGTGCGGTGAAGGAAACGGACAAAACAATAAGAGGAGATGGAACCCAAACAGAAAGAAACAGCTGGGCAGAGAAATGAATAGGTAAAGGTCAGCCTTTAGTGGTCAGCCTGCAAATGGTGACCATTACTGGGTGACAATGGTTTGTGTATGGTCTCAGCCCATGTGATGACAAGGCCTGGTGTGTGGGGGTTGGGGGTAAGGACATGGGAGGAGGTGCTTAGGCCCCAAAGTTATTGAACTCAATAGTGAGTGCTGAATGCTAAGGCTCCCCTTCCCCCCCAAGTGGAAAATGAGGTGCTGTTCTTCCAGCTTGCACTGAGCTTCACTGGAGCACTGCAGCAAGCCTGAGATAGAGGTGTTTGCCAAGGAACACAGTGGTGTATTAGTGTGGTAGGAACTGGAAGCTCAGGATCATTTTTGTGGACAGATATTCTTCAAAGTGATCACCCAGTCTGTGCTTTTCTCCCCAATGTAGAGGAGACCTGCAGAGTACGTGGGGCACCATCTTCCTTGAGCTAATGAAATCTAGAGTCTTGGGTTTGCTTCCTGTTCTTTTCTTCTCTGCTACTGATCTGCCTTAGCATTAACACATTCAGACACAAAACATGATGACGATTGATGAACAGGTAATGCACAGTCAAATAGAGGCTTCTTCATTAATGTCCATGCTGCCACACCTCAAAGGGAGCTTCAGGGTGTCTTTGAAGCACTGTCTTTGTCCCACCCTGAAGTACAGATCATTCGAGAGTTGAGAAAAAAGGGCCCAGTGTGAAAACGTTTTTCCGCCATCCAAATGGAGTGTCAGAATAACACTTGCAGGACTTCTGCCTGAATGCTTGTGGATCTGACTTGAAAAAGGACACAAATGTGGGTGGCATGGTGGCTCAGTGGTTAGCACTGCTGCCTCACAGCGCCAGAGACCCGGGTTCAATTCCCACCTCAGGCAACTGTCTGTGTGGAGTTTGCACATTCTCCCCGTGTCTGCGTGGGTTTCCTCCGGGTGCTCCGGTTTCCTCCCACAGTCCAAAAATGTGCAGGTTAGGTGAATTGGCCATGCTAAGTTGCCCGTAGTGTTAGGTGACGGGGTAAATGTAAGGGAATGGGTCTGGGTGGGATGCTCTTCGGAGGGTCGGTGTGGACTTGTTGGGCCGAAGGGCCTGCTTCCACACTGTAAGTAATCTAAATGTCTGTTTGAAGGTACTGTCATTGAATCTATAGAATGCAGCAAAGGCATTGTGTGTAAAATTTCTCTTGTGCTTTATATGTTACTGACACACAACAAAAGTTTCACTGCAGTACAGGAGTGCAAGATGACAACTGCTCTCTACACTGGACCTTCTGTTGGCTTGCAGAGGTCTTAAAACACTCAATGGCATCGTTTGAGGAAGTGGAGTTTGCGCAGCTGATCTCATGTTGGATCTCCCTGTGGCCTTTTAAAGGTGAGTATCCAAACATAGGAAGCACTCCATTCATTCCAGAGTCTCACCTTCAGTGTATTTTGGAAGTGTAATATTTGACTGATCAGATGTCACTTGATTTGAGCTTTAGCTTGGAAACATTTAAGGACATCCCCAGTTTCCTGCATGTGGAATTGAAGGAATCAAGAACTGATTTCAGTTCTGCTGCAGAATGAACAAAGCACGTGCAGTGATCTGCAGACTGTCACTCATTTTTATCGATGGTGGTTAGTTTAATTTTGCCACGGAGATTACTGAGGAAACAGATTTCCCCATTTAGGTGGTAGGTAACACTCTCAACAGGAGAAAGTTGACCTTTGATGACATGAATAGCTATTGACAAGTAAATTATAAACGGCAGAGGGTGCATTGCGGAGCCTGGCTTGACATTAGTCTGAATGTTGAAGGTGACAGCTTCAGATGGTACACTGATGACAGCTGCAGTCAAATCATCATGAAGCAGTTGCTGGATTGTGATGAAGTTCTTTGGAATTAACACAATCCTCAGAGCCTCATAATTTCTAAGCAAAATGCTTTGATGGACGCAAAGAATGATGTTGTTCTCAACATTTCTCATGCATTTGTCTTTGGGTTTGTTTTTAAAATACCCAGCCAGTCAGGGTGTACATCTTACAGACAGGCTCTATTGGGAAAATAAAATCTTCAATTACGTTTTTTCAATGAGGCCACAGCTGTGATTTTTGAAATACATGTAGAGAACTATAGATAGTGACATATTTGCTCTTTTAAAAAAAAATGACCTCATCATGGCACTTAGATGGAGTTACTTACAAGTTCCCTGAGTCTGCAAGTTTTCATTCCCTTTGATCTAATCAGTAGAGCTAAACCAGTGGTAAATTAGTTGAAAAAGCTGAACAACGTAAAGATATCTGCACAGGATTTAAAACCAGTTCAGCCCACAGAATGCAGCAGCAGACGGAGAATCAGGGTTTGGCATCCTTTGCTTGTAGTAACATCACTGCATAATTTAGCAATATTCTGAATTTTATTTTTAAGGAGTGCTTGAGAAACTCAGCAGGTCTGGAAGCATTTATAGAGCGAAAAATAAATGAATGTTAACTGTTTCTCACTCTGCTGAGTCTCTCAAGCAATCTCTGCTTTTACTTCAGACCTCATGCGCCGGTAGTATTTTCCTTTTATTTTAACAATATGCTGACTGTATTAATTTGTAGCCCAAATGATTGCTTCAGATTTCTGATTGGTCCTCTTGAAAGTAAGCCACACCTAGCAGTTTGTCTGAATTGTGTAATTTGCCAGCACATCATCGAGGGCTGAAGGGCCTGTACTCTGCTGGAAAAGCACAGCAGGTCAGGCAGCATCTGAGGAGCAGGAGAATCTGATGAAGGGCTCCGGCCTGTAACGTCGATTCTCCTGATCCTCGGATGCTACCTGACCTGCTGTGCTTTTCCAGCAACACACTCTCGACTCGGATCTCCAGCATCTGCAGACCTCACTTTCTCCTGTACTCTGCTGTACTGTTCTATGGTGTTTTATGCTCCTGCCAGGTGGAAACTATTAAAATGTCCTCTTTGTCATGCAGTTTTTTCAGAGGTCATATTGTGGCATAATGGTAATGTCCCTACCACTGGACTGGAGGAGCAGTCTCAAATCCTACCTGCTCCAGAATTGTGTAATAACACCTCTGAATGGGTTGGTTAGAAAATATCTGTTCAACAGTTTGTGGCTTTTAAGACATAGCAAGAGGGTACCTGCTGTTGGACCAGGAAGTGTGGGTTCAAGTCTCACTTACTCCAGAAGTGTGCTGTGAAGAGATTGATTAAAAATACATATCATGCAGTTTGATCTAGGTAGAAGTCACATGACACCAGGTTTTAGTCCAAAAGGTTTAGTTGAAATCACAAGCTTTCAGAGCGCTGCTCCTTTATCTGATGAAGGAGTAACACTTCAAAAGCTTATGTTTTCAAATAAACCTGTTGGACTGGAATCTGGTGACATATGACTTCTGACTTTGTTAATCCCAGTCTAACACCGACCCGTCCACATCACAGTTTGATCCAGTTATTGGTGGGCAGGCTTCAGAACCCACAGTAGTGCTGTGAATGGTTAATATGGCTGAAGAAAGTACAACTCGTGTGCTAATGGCAAAGTGAGAGAACATACAAAAGGGAGTTGTAGTTAGCTTTTACAACTATTAACATGGCAGATGGTGAAACTTTATTCCAATTTTAAAAGAAATCTAGGGTTAGAAACCAGCCAAATAGTGACCATGTAATCCTTGCTGGTTGCTGTAAAAACCCACCTGGTTCAGTAACGTCCTCGAGAGAGGAAATCTGCCATCCTTACCTGGTCTGGCCCATTTGTGACTCCACAGCAATGTGGTTGTCTCTTAACAGTGCTGTGAGCAATTAGGGATGGACAATAAATACTGGCCCAGTCAGTGAAGCCCACCCCATGAACGAATAGAAAAAATAAGATGATTCATACTTGTCTTTGGATGGTAAAATAAAATCTTTTATCCTTGATCATGTGCTAGTTACTTCTTGAGCTTTGTCCTTTTTTCCATCTAGAAGTAAGAATATAATGTGATGCCTGTGTCCCAGCTGTGGTGGTATGTGTCAGAATCCTGTCACCCATTCTCCTTCCTATGCCAGTCCACAGGCAGTTCAGTAGTCTATGGTGGACAATGAAACACAAAGACGGCTCAACAGCAGAAGCACACAATACAGTTTATTACATCAGAGTAACTATATATAGTCTACATTAGCTCGAGATATATTAGCATGGACTAACACACGCAAGATGTTCCTCTGTCAGATCATGAATTGTCCACCAAGCGGTTGTGTAACATAATCAAACTAGCAGGGCTTAAATATTACAGATCAAAAATTATAGATCAAATATTATCTCCTTTAAAACTAAGACCTCAAACAACAGAAAGGACCAAGTTCAAGGCTGTAACTTTATGGCAAAAGAATTGAATGAATTTGTTGCCCCTTGAGAAGGTGGTAGTGAGCTGCCTTCTTGAACCGCTGCAGTCCATGTCTAATGGATTGACCCACAATGTCCTTAGGGCGGGAATTCCAGGATTCTGACCCAGCAGCAGTGAAGGAACGGTGATATATTTCCAAGTCAGGATGATGAGAGTCTTGAAGGTGATGATGTTTTCATCTATCTGCTGCCCTTACTCTTCTTGGTGGAAGTTCATCATGGGTTTGGAAAGTGTTGTCTCAGGATCTTTGGCGAATTTCTGCAGTGCACCTTGTAGATAGTACACACTGCTGTTAATGAACATCAGTGATGGAGGGAGAGGATATTTGTGGATGTGGTGTCAATCAAGCAGGTCGCTTTGTTATGGATGATGTCAAACTTCTTGAGTGTTGTTGGAGCTGCCCCCATTCAATCAAGTGGGGAGGATTCCATCACACTCCTGCCTTGTACCTTGTCAATGATGGAAGGCTTTGAGGAGTCAGGACGTGAGTTACTCACTGCAGTATTCACAGCCTCTGATCTGCTCTTCCAGCTACTGCATTTTGATGACAAGTTCATTTCAGTATCTGGCCAATTATAACACTCAAGATGTAATACCTTTGAATGTCAGGGGCAGTGGTTAGATTGTCTCTTATCAGTGATGGTCATTGCCTGGTATTTGTGTGGCATAAATGATACTTGTCACTTATCATCCAAACTTGAATATTTGAACTTGTGAACATGGACTGCTTCATTAACTGAGCAGTTTCAAATGGTGCTCAATATAGCTCACATCCTGACATCTGACATTATGAAGGAGGCAAAGTCATTGATGAAGTAGCTGAAGATGGTTGGGCCTAGATACTACCCTGAGGAACTGGTGCTGAGATGACTGACCTATAACAACCAAGACCATTTTCCTATGGGCCAAGAATGAATCCAAACAGCAGAAAGTTTGCTCCTGATACCCATTGATTCCAGTTTTGTTCAGGCTCCTTGATATCAGTCTTAGTCAAATGTAGCCTTAGTATCAAGGGCTGTCACTCTCCCCTCCCCTCTGAATTCATCTCTTTTGTCCATGTTTGAACAAGGCTGTAATGAGGTCAGAAGCTGAGTCGCCCTGGTGGAACCCAAACTGGGCGTCACTGAGCAAGTTATGGCTGTGCAGATGTACCTTGACAGCACTATTGATAACACCTTCCATCACTTTATTGATAATCGAGAGGAGACTGATGGAGCAGTAATTGGCCAGAGTGAATTTGTCCTGTTTTAATATATACAGGGCATACCTGGGCAACTTTCCACATTGTTGGGTAGATGCCAGTATTGTAACTGTACTGGAACAGTTTGGCCAGGGGAGCAGCAGGTTCTGGAGCTCATTTCTTCAGTACTATTGCCGGAATGTAGTCAGGGCCCATAGCCTTTGCAGTAAGCAGTGTTGCCAACTGTTTCTTGTTATCACATGCAGTGAATTGGATTGGCTGAAGACTGGCATCTGCGCTACTGATGAACTCTGGAGGATCAGCCGCATCTTACTGAAACCAAAATGTACCAGACAATTGCAAGGTACATGGAGAAGACCACATCTTCCTGATGGTTTGCTGAGTGTGGTAGACCCAGCTATGATGCCAGTAGTTGAGTCTGCATTCTGAGCTTGCAAATTACACCACCCTGCCTCCTGTTGCCTCCCAACCTTCAGCAGTTAAAGTTCACCCAAATGGTTTGTTGAGGTAAACATTTTGGCAAGCCTCAGTAGATATTGATGCTACACCATATTGTTAATTGTCTTGGCCCATTCTGTATCAGAAAAGTTACAGTCCCTGCCCCTTTCCTCTCCAGTGGCAAACACAGTGATCAATTGATTTCTTTGCTTGTTGTCTGAAAGTTATGGATTCCAAGTGATAAATATGAAGTTGAACTTGACACAGAGTGATTTTATGATATCTTATTAGGATCTTTTTGTTCCTCTTCTGATAGCTCAGACATGTGTGAAGCCTCCCATTACCCATTGATTTTTATCTTGAGAGTTTGCCTGCTTAGTTCTGACTCTGCCACATCAATAAATCATAATTTCATGTGCTACTTGAACAGTTTAAACTGAGAGAGAGAATGCCTGCTGCCTTACAGCTGAGACATAGGAATTCAATCAGCATTTTGTCAATGTTCCCAGCATTTTGTTTAATTTGTAAAACATTAACCTGTATTTCCAGTGTCCAAGATTAAACATGCTACAGATCCAATAACCTGCAGTAACTCAGATTGCCATACTTTTTTCCAACACATTTTTACTCCTTGTAGTGTGATGCACTGTTGTCCTCTTTGTCTGCTTTTTCAGGTGAAATCTATGAAGCTAGTTTTGGTATTAATGTGTTATGATTTTCTCAAATGGCTGCAAAGGAATCTCCCAAACTTTCCAAGCCTTCCTGAGGCTGTGTTTTGATTGACCATCGCTGCTATTATTCAGGACAATTAATCATTGTGTTTTGCTAGGAGTGTGGTGGTCCCTTCATGAAGAATTGTTACTTGACTTACTACCTAGAAGGATATTTCCAGCCTCTGTGAAATATTCAGAGTGAGATAATTCTGTAAGAATTCAACAGACTGCTTTGCTGCTGTACATGCCAATGCAGAATCAATCTGGGGACCTCTGATTCAGATGAGAAGCATTTGAAGTCTTTGTAGATGGTTTCAGTTCATGAATTCAGAACTTTCAAACTGCACTGTCTGTCATAATGCTTTAGCTGGTGCACTTACAAATCAAAAATATTCAGAAACTATTGTTTGTCTATTTCCTACACAGAATACAAACACACCAACCAATCCAGTTGGATTGGGAATTTTATATGTGGACTCTATTCAAATGTTAATTCTGACCTCTCTCTCTGCACCTTCTCTGTGGTGTAAGACTGTATTCTGCACTCTGTTCTGTTATCCTGATCTGGTGTGATAGTGTGATCTGCTTGCATAGCACACAAAACAACACTTTTCACTGTATCTCAGTACATATGACAACAATCAATCAATCAATTTTTTTCATGAGGTTCAAAAACAAATGTACAATCTTGGAGAGCACTTGGAAACACATCTCGCATGGAGGACTCCATACTTTAGACCACTTAACATGTACACTATCATTTTTGATGTATAAAGATCAGAGAACCTTGCTTACTTAAATGTATAGTACAACATTTAAGTGTTTGTGGTATACAGGGGTGCATGAGGTATGAGTGTATGCATGGAATATGGATGCAGGTTGAGTATAGTGTGTACAGGGTGTGGTGTGTATGGGTAACAAGGTGTATTATAGGTTGCTGTGGAATACAGATATTTGTGTGGATTACAGGTGTGTGTGTGTGTGAGAGACAATTGTGTGCTTGTGGGAACAGGGTGCAAATGTCTGCAAGATCAAGTGTGTCAGCAAATATTTCAGGCGATGTGAAGAAAGGCCAAAAACCAGAGCTTGCTCCTTCCTGACCCTAACTGGTACAATACAGCCTGACAGTGTCATCGTCCTGTTAATGTGAAAGGCCATTTGAATAAGTAATTATAATTTGGCCACTTTCCAATCAATGGTAGCGATAAAGCATTAAATACTCAAAATGTCCCATGGTTAGGCAGCATTGGTGGAGAGTAAAACAGAGACTACATTAGAATTCAATGATCTTTGATCAAAAGCTTTTTTCTCTCTCTCCAGTTGCTGAGTATATTTCAACACCTCACAGCAGATTTCCAGCATTTTGTTTTTGAATCAGCCATGATAGGAGGAATCCACAATTAGATCACACGTGTTAACCATTACAATATTTGAGTTTTGTAAGATAAAGCCTTTTAAACTAATTCACAGTAAAACGTTTGACCTTATTACTCACCGTACCCCGCTATGAATGAGCTCGACAGAATACAGAATCTTGTGGCAAATTTCAGTCTTTCTGAAATAAACCCACTCACCCTAAAACTAAAACAAATGCTATCAGGTAAAACAACAGACATAAAAATAGGCAAGTAGTAGGAATTTGAATGTATGATTTCGCATGGAGATGATGCATGGTGTTCCAACAAAATGCAAACATCCTTTTTCTGGGAGACTGACTGTAAGGGGTTCCATGTGATGGACGTATAATTGGGTATCCTGCTTTTAACAGAAGCTTTGTAGGATTGTCTGACCTGTCAATACAATAAACATCCCCTGAAAAGGAGTATAATAGGCTGAACACATTACAGACCTTTACTGCTGTCAAGAGAGAAAAGGCCCCAGGCCAATTGCAGGAAGGAAATCTCAAGGAGAGAGACCAGCTGATCTTCAGAAGAAGAATCTGCAATCAACACACATCATCCACTCTGAATGATCGTTCATCAATAACATATTTGATCTGCCTATTATTGAAGTACTTGTTTACTTCATGGGCATAGAATGAAATATTTGATTATCCCCACGCAAAATATCACTGAGGCATTTATTTGCACAGAGTAGAGCAATAAAACAGGTTTTTTTGTGATTATCATCATTTTTACTACTTTCTCAAACTGTTAAGTTTGAAATCATACTCTTAAATTAGCCATCTTGGGTATAGATAAACAAACTTCATTAAACATACCAACTGTTTGAGTGAACCATCCATTTGTTCTTCTGTGATTCAAAAGACAAAATGAACTGAAAATTTAAGTGAACATTTTAAACTGGGAAAAAAAAATCAGCCTTGCGATTGTTATCCCTGGATTGGCTCCTTCAATATTAAGAAGAATAAATGACACAGTCAAACTTAAACGTGAAAAACCATTGGTAAAATTGTAATTAAATGTATAACAGAGAAGTTACCTGTGGATAAAGAATGGAGTCAAATGGTCCTAAGTGGAAAGAGTGTGATGTGTGATGCGGAACGATGAATGTCTGTACAACCTCCCATCCGTGCATGCTGAAACCTTCCAGCATACCAGAGACAGTTTGAAGATGATGAATGTGAGACAATCCCATAAAGAAAATAAATTGATGCAACTTAGTGATCATGAGGCTGTGGTCATGAACTAATTCAGTGAAGGTAAAGAAGGTAAAGAAAGCTGAGAACAAACTATCTGTGCAGGAGTGTTCTAAGATATAATTCGAGAGAATTTACAGGTCTTGGAGAAAGCAGTTTAAGTGACAAATAGTAACAGGAAACATGTAAATAGAGAAATAACAAAGAGCAAATAAAGTGATGATTTGGAGATGCCGGTGTTGGACTGGGGTGTACTAAGCTAAAAATCACACAACACCAGGTTATAGTCCAACAGCTTTAATTGGAAGCACTAGCTTTCGGAGTGCTGCTCTTCTTCAGGTGGTTGTTCCACTCGATGAAGGAGCAGTGCTCAGAAAGCTAGTGCTTCCAATTAAACCGACTGGACTATAACCTAGTGTTGTGTTATTTTTAACCAAATAAAGTGAGGTACATTAGATTAGATTACTTACAGTGTGGAAACAGGCCCTTCGGCCCACCAAGTCCACACCGACCCACTGAAGCGCAACCCACCCAGACCCATTCCCCTACATTTACCTCTTCACCTAACACTATGGGCAATTTAGCATGGCCAATTCACCTAACCTGTTTTTGGATTGTGGGAGGAAAACCGGAGCACCCGGAGGAAACCCACGCAGACACGGGGAGAATGTGCAAACTTCACACAGAGAGTCGCCTGAGGCGGGAACTGAACCCAGGTCTCTGGAGCTGTGAGGCAGCAGTGCTAACCACTGTGCCACCGTGCCGCCCATTTATTGAAGAAAGTCACACAAGTTAGCTCTGAAAGAGACGGTAATGAGAACCATGCAGAATATGAGAGAAGAATTGCTTTATAGTTGAAAATGTCCAATAAAAAGGAAGTAATGTATGCAATGTAGCCATACTATATAAGTGATGAGGACCACAAATTTAGACCCCAAGCTGCCTAAAGAAGATTAGAAGTCATCCAGCCCACGTCCCAAAGAAAAGGGAGGTCAAAATGTGTCCCCTCTGTATGGTCAAATGCTAACTTGAATGAAGCAAGGACAACATCGAACTAGAAAGATAGTCCCACAAAAAATATTCATTGACTAACTTTTAACAATTGACAAAAGACATAACACATGCTAGATAGGTAAGCAGAAAGAGGAAATAATTTAATCACAGATAAGAGCAATGTGCCTCTCCAGCTAAGTGTGATGACAAAGAAAAAAAACATGTCGTTGTTGTTTGATTTAGAATACATTACCCCCCCTCCCCCTCCACCCACCAAAAATGGCCTTAGAAATGGCAACAACCAAAAGCAGAAATTGTTGGAGAAACTCAGTAGGTCTGGTGCCATCTGAGGTAAGAAAGCAGAGTTTATATTTTGAGTCCAGTGACTCTTCTTCAGAAACGGCAGAAACAGCAGTTCAGATTTTGAGGGGTTGATAAGTGAATTATGCAAAGTAATGGATGATCAAATAGGAAACCCTTCTCAAAAGGAAAAGTGACCATCCAAGGTCTGAAAAGATGACACAGGCAATTTGTAAATTAACTCAAAACAATGTCTGAGGAAATCTTAGGTGGGAGATCAAGCCAATAATTAGCTGAAAAGGCATTAAATAATTGGAAAGGACATTAATTAGTTATAACTGATCCTATTAATGGTTTTCTAAATATATCCACCCACGTAACAAAGACTTCAGACAATTGATTTTTTATAATGTTAACCATTGATATGATTACAACATCACAGGTTCACCAACTCGGGCTGGGTTCTGTGCATGCTGATGGTACTGTACGTTACACACATGACTATTGAATACAGGATTTGGGAGGTCATGTTGTGGCTGTACAGGACATTGGTTAGGCCACTTTTGGAATATTGCATGCAATTCTTGTCTCCTTTCTATTGGAAAGATGTTGTGAAACTTGAAAGGGTTCAGAAAAGATTTACAAGGATGTTGCCAGGATTGAAGGATTTGAGCTCGAAGGAGAGGTTGAATACGCTGGGGCTGTTTTCCCTGGAGCACGGAGGCTGAGGGATGACCTTGTAGAGGTTTATAAAATCATGAGTGGCATGGATAGGGTAAATAGGCAAAGTCTTTTCCCTGAGGTGAGGAATCCAGAATTAGAGGGCATAGGTTTAGGGTGAGAGGGGAAAGATATGAAAGAGACCTACGGGGCAACTTTTTCATGCAGAGGGTGGTATGTGAATGGAATGAGCTGCCAGAGGAAGTGGTGGAGGCTGGTACAATTGCAACATTTAAAAGGCATCTGGATGGGTATATGAATAGGAAGGGTTTGGAGAGATATGGGCCAGGTGCTGGCAGGTGGGACTAGATTGGGTTGGGATATCTGGTCGGCATGGACAAGTAGGACCGACGGGTCTGCTTCTGTGCTGTATATCGGTATGACTCTATGATTCTGTTACGTAGTGTCAATGACCGAAGATAAGATAGGTACCTTTAAACAGAATTATCACCTGTCATGATGCCATGTTAGTAGCTTAAAGGTAAGGGCATGTTAAGTCTATAATTTAGAACATAAAACAACATCCCCTTTTCCTATTAAAAAATGAGAGCTCTTTTCTGAATTTTAATACGCAATTGTCTGTGTGTATTCAGGTAACACCTTCATAGAAACATAGAAAATAGGAGCAGGAGTAAGCTATTTAACCCTTTTGCCTTGGTATTCTTCTGAAATAGCACATAGACCCTGCTCCAAAGTGTGGCAATATTATGGCTTTAAGAGGACTTTTTATTCTTTTTTTTTAAAAGAAGTTTTACGGCAGAGGTACCGAGCAATCTACCAAAGCCACGAGAGTGAACAGCTTGTGAGGTCTTGGATTTATTTTAAACGTTGGAACAATGGAAACAGTCTGAGTGGGTGTCATCAGAGATCCAGGATCTTTAGTTTAGCATTCAGCAGAAAGCACACCTCTCTTTGGTATAGCTGAAAGCTGGATTTTTCACTCTTTGTCACAATTATCTGCATGTGAGACAATCTGTTTTCTGAATTTGCCTTTCGCTAAGGGAGTGTGCTTATGGGATGTTGCTTCATTAGGACAGTTAGTAATAGTCACTATATTTATTGTTCTGTTAAGTTTTCCAATACAGTTGAGTTATTCCAATTCCTTCTTTCTTTTGTCGTATTTTAATTACAGAGGATAAACGAAGTGTTTTGTTCTAAATCCGATAGTTTGACCAATGAAATTGCATCTGGAATGCAACACCTTACATGTACCTTTACAATAAGGACTTGTTAGGGTCTAAACTATGTTCTGAATAGTTTGAGGGGTTTAATATGGTCCATAACAATAGGAAAAAATAGTTTATCACAGTGCACTAAGAAACCTGTGTTGGTTAATCACTTGTGAACTGCCATGATGATTCCTAATTATTAGAGACCAGCTATTCAGGGAAGAGAAACTCACACAGCACCAATATCTTCTTGCAAGGCAAAACAAAAGGTGCACCATGAACAACAATATGCACGTATCTGGAACATTTAATTCAATACAACTTCTGAAGCATAGTTATCATACAACATTTGAAACTGATCCACCACATGGGTAGATATGAGGAAAGATGACCAAATGCTTAGTCAAAAGGATTGGTTTTAATGAGCACCTTAAAGGAGAAGATTGAGGTGGAGAGGTGGATAGTTTGAGGGAGGGAATTGTGCAGTTTATGGGTGAGGCAGCTGACAGTATGGTGATGAAAATGTGGCATGTGCAGGAAGCCTGAACTGGATAAATGCACATTGATCAGAGGATTCTTGAGCAGATCACAGAAAGTGGAGGAACAGCATCATAAACAGAGTCGAATAGGAGGATGAGAATTTTATGTTCCTTGTGTAATGGGAATGGGAGCTAACCTGGTTCAGAGTGTGCGGATGTGATGGTTAAAGGAAAACAGATGAGTGTTAGAGTTTAGGCAGCAGAGTCATAAAGATGTAGAGCGTGGAAATAGACCCTTCGGTCCAACTCATCCATGCCAATCAGATATCCCACTCTAATCTAGTTCCATTTGCCAGCATCGGGCACATATCCCTCAAACCCTTCCTATTCATATACCCATCTAGATGCCTTTTAAATGTTGCAATTGTACCAGCCTCCACCACTTCCTCTGGCAGCTCATTCCATACACGCACGACCCTCTGCATGAAAAAGTTGCCCGTTAGGTCCCTTTTATATCTTTCCCCTTTCACCATGAACCTATGCCCTCCAGTTCTGGACTCCCCCACCTCAGGGAAAAGACTTTGTCTATTTATCCTATCCATACCCCTCATAATTTTGTAAACCTCTGTAAGGTCACCCCTCAGTCTTCAACGCTTAAGGGAAAACAGCCCCAGCCTGTTCAGCCTCTCCCTACAGCTCAAATCCTCCAACCCTGGCAACATCCTTGTAAATCTTTTCTGAACCTTTTCAAATTTCACAACATCCTTCTGATAGGAAGGAGACCAGAATTGCATTCAATATTCCAAAATTGGCCAAACAAGTTGTGAATAAGCTAATGGTTTATGGTAGGCGGAAGGCCAGTGAGGAGCTGGAAATGTGTTGCTGGAAAAGCACAGCAGGTCAGGGAGTCCATTATAGCAAAAGGTTGAATGAATGTTTCAGTACCTAGGAGAAAGTGAAGCCTGCAATAGGCTGGTAGACTGAAGCAGGAGTATGGGCAGATAACATTACCAAGGTCGGTGTGCGATGTTTCAGTTGTGGAGCAATGCAAAGGCCAAGAGTTTATTTTATATAATGTAGTGAATGAAGGAATGGCCTCTTATTTCAAAGCTGAAGAGAAGGTTTTGACGTCGATAGTAGACTTGCTTCCACAGAAGATTTCAGAAATGACTTGGCTTGTAATGGCTCTTGTCAGAGTGGGGAATGGTAGGGTTGGGAATCGGAGAATGATGGTGATCTGTCACTGGGCTGAACTTGGACAATGTAAGTCTGGATGTATATCAGCTGAGTGATTAAATTAATGCTTCACATGGAGTTTCTCAGCTGCAAGAAATCTGTATTCAACATCAGCCCTTCATAAAATTACAATCTGTTACCCATTGCAGTGAGAGTGTAAAATCAGATAGTCACAGCTGCTCCCATTGGCTGTCCCTCTGATCAAAGAGAACATTGGGAACATTCTGGCCAGATTGCTTACTCAAAAAATATGAGAAGAGGGAATTATAGATCACAAGTGATGGATGTGCTTTCCACTTGAATTTACTCTTCTAAGAATTGCTTACATCACATACGCAATCCTCATTCACATCTTCATGATTTTTAATAAGGGGATAAATGATTTTCTTTCGATACAGGTATCAAGGGAAATGGAACAAAGTTGTTTAAATGGAGTTAATGTAAAGATCAGCTGCGAGTTAATTAAATTGCAAGCCACACTCGAGGGGTTAAATGGCCTGTTCATGCGCCTTTATGCTTCCATGAAAACATCATGGTATTTTTAGCTCAGTCAGAATAGGTTGAAACACTGTTAGTGCACTCAGCTGATTTCCCCTCTATGGTTCTGGAATCTCAAAGCACAATCTCTAAGTTAGAGAGGTCACACTGCTGCTGCTACTCATGTCCAACGATGCTGCTTGGTTGGAGATGTTGTCTCCTTCCTTCTTCCTTGGAAAAGTGTGCCTCACCCGTTATCTTCTCCACTGAGTCATCAAGCAAGAGGAGCCAGGAAGGAAAGAGGTAGCAATGGGAAATGTCATGGCCTTCCAAGAGCTCATTGCCATTTCTTTAGCTGCTGCTGAGTCACACTCTAGGTCCTTCTTAATTGAAAGGAAGCCCAAAGTCAGGATGGATTGGACCAGCAAAGAGCAGCTGGGAGGTTTGCCATTGGAACAATCAGTCATTTGAACCCAAAATGGTTCTCAATCCTTACAAAAATCTAAGATTGCGTTCGAAGACTCTGATCCTGGTCAAACTTCCCATAAGACAATGTATGACTGACAGATTTGTCAGCAAGTGCACATGCTTCTAGCAGAGCACCAGCAAAGATCGCACATCCCACAAAAGATCACCCAAAGTATTAGGGGCAATGGGTACATAGTCTGAGGGATCTGATTGAACCTACCTCACATGTAGAAATACACACAGCCAACAGAAGAGAAACTTAAAATAAAGCCGCTTTTCTCCTCCAGCATTGCAGGGATTAGGTGTTCAATTATCACCCACAATAAAGATAGAGTAAGTGGCAATTGTCCCAGGTCAACAGGGAGGGAGTGTTTGTTAAATTTCAATGCTTAAGTCTTGTTTGAGACACACAAGTTCGCAAACCTGACACATTAACTCTGTTTCACCTCCGCAGATGCTGCCAGATCTGCTGAGTATTTCCAACATCTTCTGATGCTTTTTCCTAAAATCTTCAACCCTCGTTCCATTGTGTGTTAGAATTGGCCTATTGGTGGAACACGATTCCCTGTCTTAGTCAGGATTCATGAATGTTCATTCCTGTTCTTTCTTCCCCACTCTTTGAATCTTAAGATGCCTTTTCATTGTGTGAAACCTTTGAAATTCTTTCCAATAACAATACCATTGAACACAGTAGCAAACTGAGAAATTGAATTTTTCAATCTAATATAGCATTGTAACATTTTTCACTGAAACACTGAAGACAGAAATGACAAGAAAAATGCAAGATTTATTCTTTTCATATTTTTAATGATATAAGTCACCTCACTTTTTTTGAATTTCTTCTTACATTCAAAGAAAGAAATGATTAGAGAATTATCCATTTTAATCTCACCAACCACCTTTTAGTGACATGAATGGCATTGAAGTTGTTGAGATTGTGAAATAATTGCACTGCCTCCTGCTATGCTGAGCTCACTATTGTCTCCCTGATTGGTGGGAGGACCTGAGAAGTGAAGTCCTTGATTTAGCTGTGATGCGTAATAGCATTGTAGCTGCGAAAGTTGAAGCCATGATTGTAGAGTCATTTAGATGAGCTGGAGCTTTTCAGAAACCTGCGTGTCAGTACTGCAAATGCAAGGCTGGATCCACTGCTTAAATTAAAGCAGAATATTGGAAATGCTGGAACCTTGATGACAGCACAAGACTAAAAAAAGACCAAAACTTCTCTTGGGCAGTTTATCATTCCTTTGTGTCAAGCAACTTTTGTACTGATTGCCTAATTAAGTAATATGACCTGATGTGTGCATATGATAAAGCTGAAAACAGATCTAAAGTTAATAAAGAACACAAAGGACAACTGGGCACACAGCAAGTTAGTCAATATTCCAGGTTTATACACTTCACAGAATCACAGGATTGTTACAGTGCTGAAGGTCTGAAGATGCTGGAGATCAGAGTTGAGAGTGTGTTGCTAGAAAAGTGCAGCAGGTCAGGCAGCATCTGAGGAGCAGGAAAACCTCCATCCAAGGCCCCCAAAGAGCCTTCCACTTTCATCAAAGTTTCACCTGCACTTCCACATGTCATTTGCTGTATCCGTTGCTCCTAATGTGGTCTCCTCTATTTTGGGGAGACTGGATGCCTTCTCGCAGAGCGTCTTAGGGAACATCTCCGGGACACCCGCACCAACCCCACCTGCCCCTCGCCGAACATTTCAACTCCACCTCCCACTCTGCCAAGGACATGCAGGTCCTGGGCCTCCTCCATCGCCACTCCCTCACCACCCGATGTCTGGAGGAAGAATGCCTTATCTTCCACCTTGAGGCCCTTCAACCCCAGGGCAATGTTGGTTTAATCGGTTTCCTCATTTCCCTCTCCCCATCTTATCCCAGTTCCAACCTGCCAGCTCAGAACTGTCCTCATGACCTGTCCTACCTGTCAATCTTCCTTCCCACCTATCTGCTCCACCCTCTTCTCTGACCTATCACCTTTACCCCACCTCCACCTATTGCACACTCAGCTACCTTCTCCCCAGCCCCACTCCTCTCCCATTTATCTCTCCCTCACCGAGGGTCCCAGCCCCATTCATGATTAAGGGCTCCAGCCTGAAACTTCGATTTTCCTGCTCCTTGGATGCTGCCTGACCTGCTATGCTTTTCCAACAACACACTCTTGACAGTGCAGAAGGAGACATTACATTTATTGTGACTTGACCGGTTCTATTACCTCGTGCCAATTTCTTACCTTTACCCCATGCCTTCATACATTATTTCCATCTGAATAATCATCCAATGCCCTCCTGAATGTACCACTGAATCTTGCTCCACCACATTTCCATGCAGTGTGGTCCATACCCGAACTACTGTCTACAGAAAAGATGTTTCTCACATCACACTTGGTGCACTTTCATATCTATGCCCTCTTGGCCCTTTTACACATGGGAACACCTTTTCCCTCTTGACTCTTCCCAGGTTTGAAAACCTCTATCAAATCCCCTCCTAGCTATCTTCTCTCTGAGGGGCATAGTCTCAACTTCTTCAGTCTATCTTCATCAGTGAAGTTTCTCATCCCTGGAACCATTCTTGTAAATCGTTTCTGCATTCTGTCCAATGTAGCCACAACTTTCCCATCGTGTGACACTCTTAGCTATATGCAATATTTCAGCTGAGGTCTAACAAGTGTCTTGTATAAGTTCAACATTACCTCCTAGCTGTTATACTCAATGCACCAATTAATAAGTGTGAAAATATTGTATGCTTTATTAAATGCTTTCTCCACCAGTCCTGCTACCTTCAATGATCCATGCACACAGATGCCCAGGTATCCTCCGCTCATACTCTCCCTTTAGACGTTGTATTCCCTGTATCATATTATCTTTCAATATTCTTCCAAACAAAATGCATCACCTCACACCTTTTTTGCATTGAAACTCATCTGTCACCCATGCACCCACTCCGCTGACTTGTCAATGTCATTTTGGAATTTCTACATCAGCCTCCTCACAACTTTTAATTCTTCCAAATTTAGTGTCACTTGCAAAATTTCAAATTGTCCCCTAGAACAACCATGATCCAGAACATTACTGTGTATGGGTCCCAATACCAAATCCTGGGAAACTCCAGTACAAACCTCCATCCAGCCAAAAAATATCCATTGATGATTACTCTCCATTTTCTATCATCAGCCAATTTTATTTCCATAGTGTTCCTGTCCCTTTTCTAACATGATCTGTAACTTCCTAACAAGTCTGTTGTTTGGCACTGTATTAAAGGCCTTCTGGAAATCCATGTACACCATATCAACAGTGCTACCCTTAACAAGCTTTACTGTTACCTCTTGAAAAATCTTCAACATGTTAGTTAAACATGATCTCCTCTTTAGAAATCCATGCCAACTCTTTCTAAAGAACCCATCTTTTCTCCATGTGATCACTAAGTTGATCTCAAATAATTGCTTCTGGAAGTTTCTCTCCCACCAAAGGTAAGCTGGCTGGTCTGTAGTTGTTGGATTATCATTATAATCGTTCCTGAACAAAGTTGCAATGTTTACAATAACTGTTCGTACTTTTTCACAATTGGAATGATTTGATGTAAACAACCAACCTAAAAATGTTTATTTACATACTGTTGCAAGTCCAAGATTTACACGATTGTTGTGTTTCAGAGCTGGGTGCCTTTATTTAGGATGAAATGGAGTTGGACATATCACTAGTTTTGCAGTGTACCTGGAGAAAAGGCCTGGATAACGCAGCTGTAAAAGAAGAAAAGGAGTCCTGGGTTATTTTCTGGGAAGGAGTTGCAGTATCGATGTTTGGAGGCAATGGCAGTAGCATCCATCTTTAGAATGAATGGACAGCCAGGGCTGCATGTTTCTTCCCAAAGTTCACATGAAATGGAGTAGGGCCCAATATCCTCAAAGCAGATTGGAGGCTACTACAGGAACTGTTGATTGTCATGGCTGACAGTTGTCTGTGACTTTCTCCCAGTTGCTTTCTTAAAAATTATACCCTCTGCCTCTTACCCCTCCATCCCATCATCTACCCACCTTGCCTCCTTGTGTCATCCACATTACCATATGCTACCTCCTTTATATACTCGACACCAATTCAATCTGCATCCACTGTGGGCAGTCCTCCGGATACACATTGAGATGAAACACAATAAAGATCTCAATATATTTTGACAGCTATCAATTCAATAATGCTCATATTCAATAAAACCAAGGAAAACATTGAAAGCCTAACAAGTACTTAACCACTTATCAAAATAATGTCTCTTAATATGGAAGATGGATATCTGTTCATAACCACACATCAAAGCTTATCTTTTCACGACCTTTTTGAAGTGTCAATCAAACTGTTAACTTCCACACTCTCTGTTGGGATATTTGTCAATTGTGGAAAATAGCCAACTGTAAATAATGATGATTTGGAGGTGTAGGTGTTGGGCTGGGGTGCACAAAATCACACAACATCAGGTTAAAGCCCAACAGGTTTATTTGGAAGCACTAGCTTTCGGAGCGCTGCTCCTTCGTCAGTTGTCAACCAAGTGATTCCAAATAAACCTGCTGGACTATAACCTGTTGTTGTGTAAATAATTATGTAATGATATCCCAGAAGTATTTTTTCAAAACTTCATTCATTGGATGTGGACATCGCTGGCTGGGCCAGTATTTATTGCCTGATCCTAATTGACCCTTGATAAGGTGGGGGGGAGCTGCCTTCTTGAACTGCGGCAGTCTACCTGCTGTGGGTTGACCAATAATTCCATTAGGGAGGGAATTCCAGGATTTTGACCCAGTGACACGGAAAGAATGATGATATACTTCCTAGTCAGGATGGTGAGTGGCTTGGTGGGGAACCTGCAGGAGATGGTGCTCCTAAGTATCTGCTTTTCCTATCCTAATAGGTGGAAATGGACGTGAGTTTTGAAGCTAAGGAGCTTTGGTGAATTTTTGCAGGGATATTTATAAATTGTACACACTGCTGCTACTGTGGTGTTGGGGAGAAGAGTTTTGTGGATCTGGTCCCAATCAAGTAGACTGTTTGTCAAGAATGGTATCAAGCTTCTTAAGGGTCATTGAAGTTCCACCCATCCAAACAAATGGGGGTATTGCATCACACTTCTGGCTTGGGCCTTGTAGAAAATGGACGGGCTTTAGGGAGGCTGGAAGTGCAGAATTCCTAACCATTGACCTACTCTACTAGCCACTGCAGTCATATAGTTAATCCAGTTTAACTTTTGGTCATTATAACCCCTGGGATGTTGACAATGGGTTTCAAAGATGGTAATGTCGAAGGACAATGGTTAGATTCTCTCTTAGTAGAGGTGGTCTTTGTCTGCCAATTATGTGGCATGAATGTTACTAGTATCTTTTTAGCCCAGGCCTGGATATTGTCTGGGTTGTGCTGCATTTGGGTTATGGACTGCTTCAGTATCAGAGTGGTGAATGGTGCAAACCATTGTGCAATCTTTGCCAAACATCCACACCTCTGATCTTATGATGGTGGAAGGGCCATTGCCATTCAAAAGCAGCTGAAGATGGTCGGGCCTAGGACACTTCCCTGAGGAACTCCTGCAGAGATGTCCTGGAGATGAAATGACCGATCTTTGAAAACTGCACCATCCTCCTTTCTGCCAGGTAAGACTCCAACCAGCATAGAGCTTTCCCACAATTCCTATTGACTCCAGTTTTACTCAGGCCCTTGATGCTATATTCAACCACGTGCAGCCTTGATGCCAAAGACAGTCACTCTCACCTCTCATCACCTTTAAATGGGACTACACGTGTTAGAAATGACTGGAGATTGTAATTTGCAATCTTGAAATTGAAGCATTTTTCTTTATATTTTAATAAGGAGGTTAATAACTCGCTTCTTCTTTCCCCAGTACTGACACCAGGATTCAAGCCAGGAGGGTGACAGAATACTGTCCACTTGCCTGGACAAATACAGCTCAGAAGAACACTGAAGAAGCTCAACACCATCCAGGGCAAAATAGCCTTCTTACATGGTACATTATTCACCAGCTCCAACATTCACTCCCCTCCACATCGACACAGAGGCAGCAGCAAGGTCCACTGCAGAAACTCACTCTGTCCTTTAAGAGCTACTTCTAAATCCATGATCCCTATCACCTAGATGGACAAGGGCAGCAGATGCATAGGGGCACCAGCTATAAACTATGGGTTAAAACCTACATTTATTCGTTATGTCCAAATTGCTTTGAGTTTCTTGGAGGATCTGTCCTCCAAGTTTTCTTACCATGTCTTAACAAATTATTCTCATTAACTACTTACACTGCCACATGGCTTCTCTCATGTCCAATATCTGCCCCATGTTAACACAGGCCGTTCTCAGATACCTCACCACTCAGCGGCTTTCCCAGAAATAACAAGCATCTCTTCCTTCTGCATGTTCTTTAGAAGCCCATTCTAGTTTAGGACATTTACCCTGGACGTGACAGACAGGAAGTTTGGTGTTTGTGGGAAGGGTGCTGAAGGTCCTTTTGGATTGCCATGGGACTTCTTCCTCCTCCTCCAGGCATCAGAAGTGGAGGAGGCCATACCCACAGACCAAGCCAGCCTGGTCCAAAGTTGCCATCCAGGTTAATTGAGTCTCAGCCATTGAGAGGAATGCCCAACATTGAAGGAAAAACGTCAATGTTCTTCACCACTGCACCAGCATAGGTGCCACATTGCTGGAACCCCATGTTCTCTCCAATATCTCACGCTCACTCTATCTCAGCCACTTTACTGACCTCCCACCAAGGCTCATGCTTTGCCACTCTCATTATTGCCTGTAACATCTTCCCAACCTTCTTTCTAGCACCACAACACTCAACTAACCCTGCATATCCTCTGTGCTGACTACTAACTTGCTTGTGACATCTCTCCACGTACACCAACAGTAATGGCTGTGCCACCAACTTTCACCTCCCCTAATTCCTGCCTTTCTCTCATTCCCAGAGGAAAGCAGCCAACAATCTGGCATAAGGGGTAAAGGAGGGTAAGGGCTGCCCACCCTCTTATGTGAAGAGCATCCTGACATCAGGAGTGCTCTGTAAGTTAATCAGTGATGAGTCATGAGGGTTTTAGAGACTGACACATGTAGGATGCCAAAGTTTGAGAGTGAGGCCAAAGTCTGAGAGTATGGGTGGGTGTGGGTGTGTATGGGGTGTGTGTGTGTGTGGGTGTGTATGGGGTGTGGGAGAGTGTGTGTGGGTGTGTATGGGGTGTGTGTGTGGGTGTGTGTATGGGATGTGGGTGTGTGTATGGGGTGTGGGTGTGTGTATGGGGTGTGGGTGTGTGTGTGTGTGTGGGTGTGTGGTTGTGTGTGTGTGGGTGTGGGAGTGTGTGTGTGGGTGGGTGTGGGTGTGTGTGTGTGGGTGTGGGTGTGTGGTTGTGTGTGTGTGGGTGTGTGTGGGTGTGGGTGTGAATGGGTGCCCTGAAATATTGGTGCCTGGTTTACTACCTGGACATCATTCAGAACAAGCTGTGAAGTTGAACTTGCCATATGCGCATTTTGGTTTCCTTTTCAAGTTTTTCTGACACCAAGCCTGTCTGTCAGAAAATGGGAGTCTAAATATTAATGAGTTGTGTTGTGCCTTTACACTGCTTCACACTGCTTGTGAAAAGCATGGAAGGTGGAGTGAGATGATCCTAATGTCAAAGCGTTACAGTTGGCATCTGATTCTGGCACACATCTCGCTACATCACTCAGACCCCGATAAGATTTTGTCTAATTGCTCTGCTCATACCCTGTCCCCGTGTCAAAATTGCAGATCTTGCTTCCTGAAAGCATTGAGGGTATACCAAAACCAACCTTATCATGGTTCTAGAAGGCAGCTCACCACCTCCTTATCATGGGTAATTATAGCTGGGAAATAAATGTTGGGGTTGGCCAGTGATGAACACATGCCCTGAATGAATTGAGAAAACAAGCAAACTTTGTAAAAAGCTGACTTCAGATAGTCACAATAAATCCATTTTCCTCTCAGAAGAAACAGTTTCAGACCTGCAGACAGGAAAAGGTGGAAGTGTGATGTTGGTCATTTAACATTGATGTTGTCAGAATCCTCATAGAAATTGCTAGCTTTAAAAGAAAATTCAAACATGTAGTTGAGAGGTAAAATGATAAGATAACAAGAATTAAAATTCTCTGCCTTTTACTGTACCAATCAGGTGAAAAGCACTCTTGTCTGAACAATTTTCCTGTAGGCAATTTAAAATTATAGATAGAACTTTTACCTTTTGCTTTTAACATAATCAAAAAAATTAATTCACAGATATACTTTACACTGATCCTCTTGTAGTTACTCAACTTTCCCAGATCCAGACCAAAGTGATTTGTAACCTCTAAGGGTTTATTTCTCTTCTTTTCCCTCCCGGTCCTTATAACTATCCCTCTCAGAATTATGTTTCATTGTGAGGATTTCCATGGTGATTCACTCTCCAGTACAAGATTCATTTCAAACCCTCATCGACTTGATCGTTTCAATGTGAGTTTTTCCAGCGCTTCCTGTTGGACTATAACCTGGTGTTGTGTGGTTTTTGACTTTGTCCAGCCCAGTCCAACACCCAGCTCCTCCACATCATTTTCAATCTGCATGTGAGTTTACAAATCACACTGCTGCCTAGCAATGCAGAGGAATTCTTTTGTCCTTTTGCCACTCTCCAGGATTCTGGAAAACTGCATATGTCTGAGAGTTTCAGGGGTATCTTAGAAACCGCCCCCCCCCATCCCGCCCACAAAACTCCATTCCCATGGCAATAATAATCACATGAGCCTTACATGCAAGGTGAAGTGTTGTTTCCTTATTCTTGAGATATCGGTTCATTTTGTCTTGGAACTAAATAGACAGTTTAAAGCATAACTGTTTACCACATGACATTCTTAATACTTTACCTTGGATAAGTTGAAAGTTAGGCATCTTAGTTCAGAGAGCCATGAAGAATCTGTGAAATTTCTGAACAGGTGAATGAGAAACAGATCTAGTCACCGCAATCAAATTCCAAAAAACTCAACTTTTGCCCGTAAGCAAAGTTTTTTTATTATTATTTACTCACAGTGTGTGGGTTTCACAAACCAAGCTAGCATTTATTGCCCATCTCTAATTTCCCAGAGGGCAGTTAGAAGTCAACTACATTATTGTAGTTCTGGACTGAGACATAGGCCAGACCAGGTAAGGACAGCAGTTTCCTCCCCTAAAGGAGATTAGTGAACCAGAGGTGTTTCTCCTGACAATCAACAATGCATTCATGGTATCATTAGACTCAGAAATTCAAATTTACTTGAATTATTAAATTAAAATTCTACAGTCTGCCATGATGGGATTGAACCCAATTCCTCTGGAACATTTTGTCTGGGTCTTTGGATTAATACTCCAGCAATAATACAAATGGTTGTCATCTGTCCTACCTGCAGGTAGGAAACTTGAACCAAACATGGCAACTTGAACTCAGTGTTGAATTAAAACAGATGTTACCTAGATATTGGTTGGGCCACTTTTGGAATATTGTGTGCAATCCTGTTTCCTTCTTATCGGAAGGATGTTGTGAAACTTGAAAGGGTTCTGAAAAGATTTACAAGTATGTTGCCAGGGTTCAAGGATTTGAGCTACATGGAGAGGCTGAATATACGGGGCTGTTTTCCCTGGAGTGTTGGAGGTTAAGGGGTGACCTTATAGAGGTTTATAAAATTATGAGGGACATGGATAGGGTAAATAGACATGGTCTTTTCTCTGGGGTGGGGGAGTCCAGAACTAGAGGGCATAGGTTCAGGGTGAGAGGGGAAAGATTTAAAAGGGACCTAAGGGGCAACCTTTTCATGCGGATGGTGGTGCATGTACGGAATGAGCTCCAGAGGAAGTGGTGGAAGCTGGTACAATTACAAATGTAAAAGGCATCTGGATGGGTGCATGAATAGGAAGGGTTTAGAGGAATATGGGCCAAATGCTGGCAAATGGGACTAGATTAGGTTAGACTATCTGGTCGTCATGGACGAGTTGGTCCAAAGGGTCTGTTTCCATGCTGTATATCTCTTTGACTCTATGACTCTACCTTTGCAAATAACAAGAGCTTTATCCCATTCTGTAGGTGTCATTAATTTCCAGACTCAATGGAACTGCTTGTGAAGACTGGACCTGGTCAATAGAGCTGTTAAGCTCTGAAGTTAAATCAATCTCCAACTCTTTGAAAAACAAAATAGATCTTGTGTCAGTCAGAGTTAAATGAAAAGCTTAAACTGTGAAGTCTTAACAATCCCTCAGCTTAAAAATATTAAAAAGAGATCTACCTGTGTCAATGACAACTGAAAGAAATTTGTTCTTGCAATTAAAAATAGATGTTTTCAACATGCATTTACATTCTTGGTTTAATCATGAACAAAAGGTGAGAGTGGTTGACCCTGAAGCCTCATTTTACTGAGGGCAGCATCAAGAAGCCTGAGCAAAATGGAAATTAATGGGAATCAGGGAAGGTGCTTGGCTGGTTGGACTTATATCTGGCACAATAGAAGGTGGATGTAGTTTTTCTAGTTCAGACATCTCAATTCCAGGACATCACTACAGTAGTTTCTCAATTCAGTGCAATCATCCCTCTAAACTACTCATCATTTTGACTTGGAAATATATCACTATTCCTTCACTGTCTCGAGGTCAAACTCCTGAAACTCCCTCTCTAAAGTACTGAGAGTTTACCCTACAGCACATGGACCGCAGCAGTTCAGGAAGACAGCTCACCACCACCTTCAAGAGAGTAACTAAGGATGGGCAGTAAATGTCTGGCCACATCCCAGGAGTGAATTATAAAGAAAACACTCTTTTGAAATGCTTGTAGACCTATTTCACAAAAAAGCTTCATCAGCACATGATAACTTTATTGTGTAAATTGGTGTTGGGGGATTACTATTCATCAATTGGAATACATTAACTCATCTTTATGCAGCTTTAAAAATCCCACACTGAATTATTGAATGAAGAAATGAAACAGTTGGGGTAATTTAGCACTGTGATATTTTAGAAAATTTTCAGAAATCATTTTATTTTCCTATCAATTGGTTGCAATAAAGGGAAACCAAGCTGCAAGAAATAGTTTCACTTTCACAGTCATAAGAAAAACATTGCCCCATGTCACGATAACATGGCTTCACTTAGCTTAAGGACTGATTAACATTGCAGTGTGCTCATGCAATCTTTTTTTGCCATCTTTGAGACAGTATGAAGCAGGTTGGGATCAAGAAATGATTTGTTTTATTAATGCACTGCTTCAAATACAATGTCAAGCAACTGTCATTAATCATGTGGTGCATGAACAGCATGGAAATAATGAAACCAATCGAGTTATCAACCACCACAGGCAATGTGCAGATCAGAATATCAGCTACTCATTACGGCCACTGGTAAAGATCATCCTGCTGCAGTCACCAATTGAGAGATGGATATGAACTGAAAGCAAATTATGTCAAAATGAGGCAGGTGCAGACTATCAAAGTCCATTACTTCTGCTAGCTCTGAAGTTTTACAACCTGTCAGTGTTTACAATTACACTGTTTAGAAGATTATTTTACTTTAAGACTGCATTTAAACTTTTTTAGGGTAAAGGAGGCTGGTTATATGACCTGTTTTGGAAGTCGGCCTGACGGTTTTGGGTGGTTTGTTTCTTACAAATGAAAGGAAAGCTGAGATTGTTTTTCAAGGTATTTAGATGTGGAGAATATGGCAGTAGTCTGTAGGTTTGTAATGAATCAACTGTCTCTGGAAATCCCAGAATGGTGTTGAAGGTACTGGACTATAAACAGTTATGCAGTAAATTGTCCTTTTGTTTCTTGTGAGCTGGGATCAAGGGAAACTAATGAACACTTCTGTTTACCCTTTATTTCTACCTGCCGACCAAGGGAAAGAGATCAGAGGAAGTCATTTTTGCTTCCTTACAAATCAGTGAATACTCGGACAGAAATCAGATCTGTGTGCAAGGCAGAGAGAAGAGGCTGCTGCAGTTTGCCAACTCCCACTGCCTGGATGAGAGAAGAATCATGTTCTCTTGTAAACAAGTTCCAACCTGCAACTTCTAACAGATGTTGGAAATTTGTTCTCTTCATTGATTCCTAGATTTATATTTTGATGTAAAGATGCAACGAACTTCAAACTCAGCATGGTTTACAGAGCAGCCATAGTCTTCTGTGTACATCAGAAACATCCACCATCCACAGCAGACACCTCAAATCCCTGGAGTGTTAACAGCAAAATCCTGTAATCTACTGGTAAGGATAGGCGTGGCATGTAAGTGCCCTCTCCCAGGCCAGTATTCCCAGTATTGGAGCACTGGTCACACACAACTAGCTGCAATGGGTGGACCACATTGTCTACATACCCAAAACGAGACCTCCTAAACAAGTGTTCTACTCGGAGTTTCACAATGGTAAGCGATCACGAGGAGGGCAAAGAAAATGCTATGAGAACAGCTTAAAAGCTTCTCTAAACAAATGCAACGCCCCCACCGCCAGGTTGGAATTGCTTGCTCTAGGACACACAAACTGGAGAAGAAACTTCTGCGGAGGCACTTTGAGCGTCACTGAGTGGAGAAGATGGAGGCCAAGCAGTGGATCCTGCAGGATCAAACACATCCCCTACCCACCCAGGGCAGAGGCTGCAGCTCCAGGATTAGACTATAATTCCCCTCCCTGGGAGGAAGCAAATCATGTCAACCCTGCAGGACTGCCAAAGTAAAAGCAGTAGCAGCAATGGACAAAACCTGTGTCACTTTCATTTGCTCAAAGGAAGATATATTTTTACTGAATAAATTCAATGTGATGGCTCTCTTTAAATGCACAGTTGCATATATATATTATATATATATATATATATGTATATATATATGAAAATATCCACACTGCAATCTGCATGATATGATATATGATGTGGTCATGACTAGTAAAATCATCTAGGATGCCTTGATTAGATTCACTGTCACAAATCTTGCTTATTGGTACTAGTCTAAGTTACTGACATCAAATGGAGAAGGGTTCTCATAAAGTCTTTGGTGGAAGAGAAACTTGGTCTTGATGAACACAACAGGTTAATTGCACAGTATTTAACAAGTAGTAATATTATATCGGATTTACCAGATAGCCTTGCGAGATACCAGGTTTGAGTTAAGACTGAGCACATTATTGTTAATTAGATGGAACTTTAGCAGTGGAAGAGCTGGTGCACACCAGTAAGTTCCTCTCAAGAATAGCCCTGAACATCCTTCTAAGTGGAGCTTTATCTTGTAATGTCAATTAATCCTGTCAGACACTAACTTCCACATACAACACGAGTGAGGTTCCATGATGGGAATTTTGTTTCAAGTAAACTGTCCACAAATTGTTCCCAATATATTTGTATTCTGTAACAATTGCAATTCTAGCAGCAGCTTTCAAATAGATACAATGCTTTTGCTGTATAATGGATATGACATTATGCACTCTATTGGTAATTATCACACATTTAGTAATACGCTCTACAGCTATTGCACCTTCATAATGTGAGACAGTGAAGTCTAAATAAACCTACACTTAATCTGATTATAATACGGATCCAGGTGGAGAATTCAATTGTACTAATTGTTGCATTTCCACCAAATCAGCCATCCATATAGAAATCATAACATCAAATCCTATAGACATTTGGTTTGTATAGTATGCATCACTTCCAATATGGTGATTCTTACGCTTTATTTTTCTGAGATAGATTTAACAATTCTAACCGCTTGTCATGATGTATAAAATTTTAAAAAACACAAATGTGATTTTTTTAAAAAATTAAAATTCACAACTGGTCCGTGAGAAATTGAGAGAAGATATAATAGGTTAATGTTTCAAGTTTAAAGGGAAGGGTGTTGTTCCACTGACCTGACAAAAAGGAAGAGAAATGGCAGAGGACAGAAAGCAAATGTATCTGTCTAAATACGAGGGAACAATGGACTCATGCTGCACTGGTAGTATTGTATAAGAAGTTCTCTTGGGAGTTGTTTGAGAATAGAATAGAATAAATGTCATTCTGCTATAGGGCAACAGTTACATTCCTCTGTGACACTGCACTGTAGAACATTGTGCTGTAGAAACCCACTGTAGAAGATCACTATATCTGTTCGGAAAGTTTGCGTTGTCCAGTGTCCACAATTTGTCAATCGCGTTAAAGCCAATTTGCATTGACAAAATGCGTGTTATACCAGAACAACCTGCAGAACCCTTATAGTGTGGAAACAGGCCATTCAGCCCAACAAGTCCACACCAATCCTCTGAAGATCATCTCACCAAAACCGACTCTATAACCTTGCATTTTCCATGGCTAATGCACATAACTTATGCATCGCTGGACACTATGGACGATATCCCACTCTAACCTGCACCTCTTAGGATTGTGGGAGGAAACCCGAGCACCTGGAGGAAACCCACACAGACACGGGGAGAATGTGCAAACTCCACACAGACAGTTGCCCAAGAATGGAATAGAACCCGTGTCCCTGGCACTGAGGGGGCGCAGTGCTAACCACTGAGCCATATTGCCATCTCTCAGTTGAGATGAAAGATAACGAAGGAATGAATTATTGATTCTTTCACCATTTTGTGGCTACAGAGTGACTAAGACTGGGAACTGAATATTTAGGGATATTCACATTTGGAAAGAAAACAGGCAGAATGAAGATGGTGTGCACTGATAATAAGGGATAAGACCAGTATATTTGTAACGTAGGAAATCAGATTGGGACAAGAAAATGTGAAATCTGAAACAAAACAGAAATTGCAGGTCTGGCAGCATCTATGGAGAGAAAGCAGGGTTAACATTTCGGGTCCAGTGACTGTTCTTCAAAACCCATAAAATGTGAAATCTGATTGGGTACAGCAAAGGGCCAGAAAAATATTAGTTAGTATTATTCATAGGCCACCAAATAACACTGGCAGTGTAGGGCCCTAGAGGGTTACTTTGCATCCATATTAATGAGGAAATTAGGAAAACATATGACATGGACAATACAATAGACACAGCTAACTTTAATCTGCATTTGACTGGAGAAACCTAATGGGCTTTAATGCTGTGGAAGATAAATTTCTGAAATGTGGTAGAGATGGCTTCCTAGAGCAGCATGTTCGGGAACTGGCAAACTCCTGAAGAGCGTGATGTTTGAAATCTGGTATTATCCAAAGGAATGGGGATAATTAATAACTTTCTTGTAAAAGTGGGCGGCACGGTGGCACAGTGGTTAGCACTGCTGCCTCACAGCGCCAGAGACCCGGGTTCAATTCCTGCCTCAGGCAACTGTCTGTGTGGAGTTTGCACATTCTCCCCGTGTCTGCGTAGGTTACCTCCAGGTGCTTCGGTTTCCTCCCACAGTCCAAAAACGTGCAGGTTAGGTGAATTAGCTATGCTAAAATTGCCCGTAGTGTTAGGTGAAGGGGTAAATGTAGGGGAATGGGTCTGGGTGGGTTGCTCTTCAGAGGGTCGGTGTGGGCTTGTTGGGCCGAAGGGCCTGTTTCCACACTGTAGGGAATGTAATCTAATCTAAACTGTTAGGGTTGAGTGACCATAGTATGAATTTTGCCTTATTTTTGAAAGTGAGATAGTTTAATCTCAATCAGCGTTATAAATTCTGAACAAAGGGAATTATAAAGGTACAAGGAGCAATTTGGCTGAGATGGAAAGGGATGATATATTAAAAGGAATGATGGCAGAAAGGAAATAGAAATTTTTGAAGAATTATGGCAAAGCCAACAGCAACTGTTGTACGCATTCATTCCAGACATAAATACTCCAAAAAGATCAGTCCTCTGTAATTAACAAAGGATTATATAAGATTAAAATAAATGGGCTATAAAGTTGCCAGAAATAGTAGTAACCCATAGAATTAGGAGTATTTTATAATCTAAAAAGAAGGGACAAACAGAATATGAATATAAACTAGTATATAAAATAGACCAGAGAAGCTTCTATGTAAAAAGGAAATGTTGTTGAAAACAAATTAATGCCTTTAATTGGAAGATTGGCAATAATTTGTCATGAGGTATGGAGAAATGGCAACGAAACTAAACAATTACTTTGTATTCATCTTCATTGAAGATGCTACAAAAAAAATCCCAAAATTATAGATCTAAAGGACTAGGCAGAATGAGGAATTGAAGGGAATTAGTATTTGTAAGATGGTTATGTTGAAATTAATTGGACTGAAGTTGGATAAGTCCCCAAGAAATGACATTCTACATTAAGAGTGTTAAGAGATGGAATAGATGATTAATGATCATCCTCCAAAATTCTACAGATTCTAGAATATCCCCTATAGAAGATCACTTCACTATTTAAGAAGAGATGGGGCATGGGGCAGCTGAATGGATGGAAAACAAGGAACTACAGTGATATTGCAGTTTTGTAAGACTTTGGTTAGGTCACACATAAAGTATTGCATTCAATCCTGGTCACCACACTACATGAAGGGTGTGGAGGCATTAGAGAGATAGTGAAGAAGAGGTTTGCCAGGATGCTGCATTGATTAGAAGGTATGAGCTATAAGGAAAGGCTGGACATACTGGGATTGTGTTCTCTGGAGTGACAGAGGCTGAGGAGAGACCTGATAGAAGTTTATAAAACTGTGTGAGGCACAGATTGGGTTAACAGACTGAATTGTTTTCCCAAAGTTGAAATCCATTGAATGCAAGAGGGTGAATGTTCAAAGGAGGTGTGAGGGGCAAGTTTTTTCACACAGAGAGTGGTAGGTGTTTGGAACAGGGGTGGTGATGGAGGCAGATACAATAGGGGCATTTAAGGGGCTTTTAGATAAGCACATGAGTATGCAAGGAATGAAGGGATATGGACTAAGAGCTGGCAGAAAGGATTAGTTTAATTTGGCAACATGTTTGGCACAACATCATGGGCTGGAGGGCCTATTCCTGTGCTGAACTATTCTAGGTTCAATGTTCTAATTTGCCTGCGGCTTCTGCGTTTTTTGGGCACCAGTTCCCAGAGAAGTATTATACAATGCAATTTGGTACTCAGCCACTTTAAGTAGGACTTAGGTTAGATGAGGAAAATCTTAGCCAGACAATATTTTAAGGAACATTGTAATGAAGGAAAGAGGGAATACATTGATGGGGGGAGGGGATGGGGAAGTTTAGGGCCTATGTAGCTGATAGAATAGCTATCAACAGCAGAATGATGGAACTCTGGGATCAAACTAGAATTGAAGGAATACACTTTTCATCAACAGTTGTCAATCTGAGACAGGATATAGAGATAGGAAAGGCCGTAGCATGAAGGGATTTGAAGTTTAGAATGAGAATTTAATGTTGAAGTGTTGATCAAGCTAGAGTCATTGCAAGTACAAGTGAGGAGATGAACAGCATTCTTTGAATGACCTTAATTTGATGGAGGCCAGAGTTAAAGAATTCAAATTGGTTTTGTTTGAAAGAAATCTTACAAATATTTCCAAAGGCAGAAACAGGCTATCTGAAAGAATCCATCAATACTTCACCATCTAGTGATGATGGAGGAAAAATTGATCCACTTAACAGAAATAAAGAAAGAATGTGGAGTTATACAGAATCTTTCACAATCTATGTGAAATAACTCCTGGTATCTGGAAATAACTGGTATCCTGTCACCAAGTCACATTTTATTTACACATGTATAGTACATAGACTCTGACCAGCTAGCTTAGAGCCAGTCCTTAGAGTGAGGAGAATTCCTAAGACTCTTGTTTAATTCTTTTTCCCATACTACCGTCTAACTGCGGTAGTGCTTATTTTTCCCCAGCACCCTGGTTGTGTTTGTGTGTGTGTAGGTGTGGAATACAGTGAAAGACACAAGGTTTACAAATCTTTATTTAATTTCCACCACCAGGAATAAAGGAAACACCCAAGTGGCCAATGACAAGCAGTGCCCTTAAAACTCTTGTTTAAATCTGTCAGCCAGGGCTTCCTGATTGGCCCCAGATTAACAACCCCAATGAGGGAACCCATACTCAATGAGATCCATCTGTCTAACCTTGTTCCAATCACACAAGCCAACCTTCCATCCAATGACTCCATCTACCCTTCTCACTGCTTCAGAAAGGCAGCCAACGTCATCAATGACCCCCTCCCACCCTGGCTATAATTTCTTCCAACCTCTTCGGTCATGCAGAAGATACACAAGCTTAAACACGTGCACCGACAGGTTCAAAAACAGCATTTTCCCAGCTGTTATTAGATTCTGAATGGACAGCCCAAATTTCAAATCTCATGTTGATCTTGCTTTTCATACACCCTTTTTGCAGCCACAACTTTGTATTCCTTGCTTTGATCTATCACTCTCTGACCTTTGTATTACATGATCTGCCTGCACTGCAATCTTTTCACTCTACCTAGTGACAATAATAAATCAAATCAAATCAAAGCAACACTACCGCTTTCCAAAGTAGTATTCAATTGACTAATTACTTCTGGGGTATAGTTTGTATTCTAATATCAGAAAAATGGTTGTCAATTGCACACAAGATCTCATGAACAGAAAGGTGAAAATAAACAGATAATCTTTTTCGGTGATGTTACTTGAGAAATAATTACTGCCAGTATTTTGGGGAAAACTTGTAACCTCAATCCCTGACACAGAGGCCAAAGCGTTACTGCTGGACAATATTTTTTTTCACTGGAATAATGCATAATCTTTTCATATAGACTTGTGAACCTGTTACTGTTAACTCCAGCTCACAGCTGGCAGTAAGATAATGAAGTCCTGTAGCTGTACAATAGCACTATTTTTTTTGCATTTTCCCATGGCTGTTCCCTTCATTCTTGAACAAAGGGATTTGAACAGAAGGTTTGTGAAAATCTGATTACCACCTATTTCAGCTCAGTGAATCCACTGTGCAAGGACATACTTTCTCATCCATCAAAGAAACTTAACATCCATCCAGAGCATTATGCAGGCATGTTCATTAGCGATACAGAATAATTCATCAGTCACGTCACCTTTAATTCCACTAACTGCTTTTTCTGTTACATAACCTTGCTGTTGTTCTGAGTATGATTAGATATATAAGTATGAAATGAAAAACTTACAAGGATAATGACTTTAGAAAATGAACATTTAGTTAAGGCGGATTTGCTGAGTCATCAGGATCTGCCAAGCATCAAGCATGTCCTGACAATCCCCAGCCCAGAGCTCCATCCCCAGATCGCCACTGGTGAAAACTTGTAAAAACTGGGGTCATGGTTGTTCACTCAGGCTGTTTGAAGAACCTTGACAAGTGAGGCAACGTATGTCTTCGGTTAAACTACATTCTTCTCATTTTGTGAGATTATCCAGGTGCACAATGACCTGGTACAGCAACTGCTCTAGCCAGGACCGTAAGAAACTACAGAAAGTTCAGTCCACAGCCTAGATCATCACATAAGGCAACCTCCCATCCATGGACTCCATTTACACTACTCGTTGTCATGGAAAGGCTGCCCACCCCGGTAATGGTCTCCAACAATCTCTTCTGTCAGGCAGGAGGTACAGAAGCTTGAACACATGTGCCAATGGGTTCAAGAACACCTTCTTCCCTGCCGTTATTAGACTGATGAATGGACTTTCTAACTTCAAATATTGTTGATCTTGCTCGTGCTGATCTTGCTTTGTACACTACCTTTGCAGCCATAAGCTTGCACAGCTGGCTCTGTCTAGGCACCCTATGATCTATATGTCCTTGTTTTTGCTGTGATCTGCCTGCACTGCTCACAAAACAAAGCTTTTCACTGTACTTAGGTACGTGTGACAACAATGAATCAAATCAAATTAAAACAATGAAAATCGCAAACTCTTATTAAATACTTCAAAGAACAGATCACGGATAGGAAATTTCTGATATGTACTTTTTGTAATATTTGTTTCTGTTTGATTTTTCTATCTTGGTTTTAAAGTTGTCTACTCAATATCTTAAAAAAAAAACTTTTGTTTCTTGTAAATGTCAGGAAGTTTTTTTTGCCAATTATTAATGAGTTAAAGTACAAAATGCTGGAGGAATTCAGCAGCTATGGCAACTTTTGTGGAGAGGGAAACAGGGTTTTTCCAGTATTTTCTTCTTTGATTTCGGACTTCCAGCATCTGCAGTATTTTGGATTTGTTAGAGCTTGGCAGCACTAGCTCAGTGATAGCCCTCCCAATGCCAAGTCAAGAGTTTCAGTCTAACATCCAAGAATTGAGCACCAAGAATTGAGCACCAACAAATCAGTGCAGGACTGAGAGAGTCATTTTGCCAAAACCAGAAAATAACCAGATTAAGTCTGAAATTTGCACAGAAAATAAAATAAAATGGGGAAGAGGTTATGGACTGAAATTGTTGAACTTGTTGTCATTTCCAAAAGGCTGCAAAGAGCTTAGTGGAAAGATAAAGCATTTTTCTGCCCGTTTACAAAGAGTTTCAAATCAAGAACTGAGTGGTGCTCACGACAGCAAGCACTTTTGAAGTGTGATAACTGTACATTTTCACCCTGCAACAACAAAGGCACAGTGATATGGTTCCAAGTCAGGGTGATCTCTGATTTCATAGAATCACAAAATCCCTACAGTGTAAAAGCAGGCCATTTGACCCATCACTCCACACCAACCCTCCGAACAGCTTCCCACTCAGACATCCTCCCCCCCCCACCCTCTCCCTGTAACTCTTCATTTCCCATGGCTAATCCACCTAGCCTACACATTCCTGGACACTGTGGACAATTTAGCTTGGCCAATCCACCTAACCTGCACATCTTTGGTCTGTGGGAAGAAATCAGAACACCGGGAGGAAACCCACGCAGACAAGGGGAGAATGTGCAAACTCCGCACGGACAGCCGCCTGAGGCTGGAATTGAACCCAGGTCCCTGACGTGGTGAGGTAGCAGTGCTAACCACTGAGGTGCTGTGTCATGATTTGGAGGGGACATTGCAGGCACCAGTGTTCCCAAGAGTTGACTGCCTTGTCCTCACAACGGTGGAGGTCATGGGTTTGAAAGATAGTGTTGAAGTGAGTTGCTGCATTGCACCTCGTATATGGTACACAGTACTCCCACTTTACGTTGGTGGTGAAGGGATGGCTTTTAAAGGTGGTGGATAGGTTACTAGTCAAGCAGTTCTGTCCACTACGTGCTCAATCAACCATCAATACATTCTGCTCCAAAGCCATTGTAATATCCAAAACAATAGAGGAAAACAATAATACCTCATCCATCAGGCATTCTTAATTCAAGTACAGGGGAGAGACTATCTTAATTTCATACTGAGGAAGCCACAATAGCTTATTTCCTTTTTGTCTGCCAGTTTATTGGAAGAAACATAGAGACAAAAGGGAATGGGCACCAAGCCACAGGAACAGTGGTGGTCAACCCAATGAAGAGCGAGGGAAGGCAAGAAGAAGGCAATTCCAAAATGGACAATAAATCGTGGGGAAAGTGGAACTGGTGTCTAAGGTATTTTGTTAAATACAACAATTGAGACATTGGGCACATTTATGAGAAATTAAGGGGAAAAAATTGCATTTTTATAGCATCTCTCACTATCTTAGAAAATCCCACAGTGTGTTCCAGTTAATGAAATACTTTTGAACTGTGGTAACTGTACAAATGTAGGAAAGAGAGCAAGCAATTTGCACACAATAACATCCCATAAATAGCAGCGAACTGATGTATTTGTGATGTTAGTTGAAACATAAAGATTGATCAAGCCACCATGGAGAATGACCTTAATCTTTGCCAAAGTAGTGAAATAGGATCTTCAATATCCACCTGAGAGACCAGATGGGGCCTTGGTATATCTCATAGGAGAGACAGTAGTTTGTCAGTGCAGTATTCTCACAATGTAGCATTTGTAATCATATTTCCGTGGTTGATCTTAAAATTGACAGTTTCTGATTCAGACCTGAGATCACCACCACTGTACTATGGATGAAATGTCAAATGATGTATAAGGGGCCAGTATTGGACTGGGGTGGACAAAGTTAAAGATCACATGACACCAGGTTATAGTCCAACAGCTTTATTTGATTCAGAGATGCCGGTGTTGGACTGGGGTGTACAAAGTTAAAAATCACACAACACCAGGTTATAGTCCAACAGGTTTAATTGGAAGCACACTAGCTTTTGGAGAGACGCTCCTTCATCAGGGCATAGTCTTACAGCAAAGGGAAGACCTTTTAGAATGGAGATAAACAGACACTTCTTGAGCCAGAGAGTGGTGAATCT
>NC_057715.1:4609623-4672850 GCF_004010195.1 Chiloscyllium plagiosum | reverse complement strand
CAAATAGTGTTCGACAACTGTAACAAAACAATAATATTAAAAGGCTAATGGGCACAGGGCAGCCGAATTTAAGTTAAAACCACAGACCAGAATCTTCTGGATTTATAAAGAACATCAGTCCCAATTCCATTCATTTCTGTGGCCCATGCTCCAGCACAACATTACAGAGGCAGCCAGTAGTTTCTGTGTCAGCAATCCCACCCAATTATGGATTGTAGTTGGGTCCCAGAGGTGGGAGCTAGAGGTCAGGAGGCCTCCAGTAACCTGGCCTGGGACTGCCATTCAGAGTATCTCTGTGCACTTTGAGGATAATGATGGCAGGGCAGTCTCACAATTAAATTATACTGCCCCAGAGATTGTGGGTGACATTGAGGGCTTGCAGGACTATCTTGTTTCCAGAGAAGAGGAGCAGGAGGTCAGGCACCTTGTGGAATTAAGCACGGCTGAAGGTGTCTAAGGGCGGTGTGGTGAAGACAAGGTATGGTAGAAGTGATTCAATGACCTGCTGAGCTCTGGATAGGTGACTGTCATAAAATGCACAGCTAGCACTTGTAAATTGAGAAGCATAGCTGGCCTGTGCTCTGCAATGCTTTAATGTGGATAGGTCCAAACAATACTGAGCCTTGTATACTCCACATTCCCACCAACAGTTTGACCATGGCAACTCATGGAAGATGTGGCAATGAGATGATGTTCTGAAAAGCATTGCATATGGAGATGGGAGGTTTCTCATTCATGACATTTTTATATTGCTTCACCTTGCAGAACAGAACACAAAATGCCCAGGAGAGAATGCAGATGGTTCAGTTTTAAAGTTAGAAGTTGGATGAAAACTGAGATCCTTGCTAGGCCATTTCTGAGGCAGTGATATGGCTCTGGGCCTAATGACATACATTAACCAGACAAAGTAAGGCCAGCAGATTTCCTTCTCTAAAAGGAATACTGCAATATGAAACATGGGGCTTTTTGCAATGACAATTTCATTGTCACAGTCATTGGGATTAGCTTTTAGTTCCAGATTTATTAACAGAATATGAACTTTACCCATATCTACAAAACAAAACCTTGGTTTTCCAGGTTAATAGTTCAGTGACATTAACATCACACTTCTTAGCCATAGCCCTCCACCCACCCAGAGGCTGGGAAATCTGCAGTGTGAAACACCTTTCCAAGTATCCCAAAATTTGCTCAACATCAACAAGTTTCAAATCAGGATTGTGATGACTAAGCAGCCTGCTTTTCTGGTGCCCCATCCTTCACCTTGAACATTGACTTCCTCTATCATGATTGAAAAGTAGCAGCAATGTGTACCATCTGCAAGGCCACTATGGCAACTCTCTAAGGCTCCTTTCAATGCATCTTCCAAACCAGTGACCACTGTCTCAAAAAATGACAGGGGCAGCAGAAGCCTGGGAACACAGCCCTTCCCCAGCTCCATCACGTCCAAATCTGATTTGAAACCACATCAATGTTCCTTCACTGCCACTGCATCAAAATCCTGGAACTTCCCTCTGTACTGTACAGGCATCACATGGACTGAAGTGGTTCATGTAGGCAGCTCACCAGATTACCGCCTTGAGGGCAATTAAAGGTGATTGGCAAATGTTGCTTAGCTAGTGACACCTATGTCCCATCAATGAAGGTAAAAGTCTCTCAGCCCAAACAGTGATGCAGGAGGAGATTGTGAAGACTGGCAGGATTTCGACAGAGGCCAGAGGGAAGATAAATTACTCACTTTTGAGTCATGCACCAGCTTGAGGCAGCTAGCTCACCTTTGCTGATGTATCCTTATTTTCTTCTCTGGAAAGGAGCCTAGAATTGTACACTAAGTCGGTATGGAGAGATATGGGATTAGCTAGCAGATGCCTTTTATAAATTGCAGGACTAATGCCAAAGGGAAAGCAGTGGAAAGTAGCTAATGGGGCAGTGTACATTTCAAAGGATGAAAACCACTATGAGTTTGCAAAGCCACAGGGGGACAGAGCACCCTCAGATGTTACAGATATATGCACCTTAATGGCTTACTGTCATGTATAGAATCGTTGGCACAAGATGAGTGCATCTTACACGGAAGTCAATGTTACAAATTCCTGTGGGGAAGCTATAAATCAACCCAAGTTTATTGAATGATCGCCAAATGAAGAAATTAGGAATAAAATTCTTTTTTGTCGTTACTTTTTGCAGCTTTTAGTAAAACATAAATCAGAACCAATTATATGTGAATTAATAGGCAAATGATTATTTCAAGAAAAAATAAATCTTACTTAAAGTAGTCAATACAACTGAGACATATTTTATGCAACCATTCTCCTTCAATAAGTATATCTTACAAAGCTGCAGTTCCACAATATGCTGTTCTTTATTCAGCTTGGTGGCTCAGGAATCTTGTCCAACAACAACTTTCATCCAAGTGTCACGACTATGATTATCATCAGCAGGGTAGCTCTTCTGTGAATCCTCCCTCCCATTAAAACAAATAGCTTTTTAACACATCTTAGCTATTTATGCAAAATTCCAGGCATTAGATCTTTTTAATCCATTCATACAGTGAGTCCAGAAAGTTCCTGTATCTGTGTGAAGATCACCTTTTGCTCCAGATTTCCTTTTTGCCTAACGACACAGCTTTTATTTCTTAATTGTATTCCTGTTCACACTGCTTTTAGGTCAAGCATCACTAAATCACAAGGGCTAGTAAAATGAATTTCAAAGGATCTCATTATAATTGACGCAAATTCTTAAAATTCCTCTGCAAGCATTCTAAATATCAATTGCAGGCTCCTAACAATTTTCAAATTTTTAAATTTTTGTCGGGCTTCTATGTCAAAGGTCATTGCAAAATAGTCACAGCTGAGGCCGAGAAGCAGATAAATTCAGGTTTACTTTCATTGCTGTAAGCACTGGATATTCACTCATTCCTTCAGGCCTGAGAGTCTCATCCAAAATGCACGTATGTCCATGATGATTGGGTGTAAGAAGTGTAGCTTTTTGTAGGCACTGCAGCTCTGTTAGATTGAAGCAGTTGAACCTTCACCAATATCCTCACTGAATGAGACTAGTGATTTCTTCTGAATCCTACCCATCAGCCACTTCCTCGGTTGTGCTCTCCGGTCATATCTGGATATGCTGCACAACCCACCGTGCTCTGCTAAACCACAGAATAATTGATCCCCATGTCGGTGTGTGTTCTTTAATACATTGGAGTGTGTAGTTGCTCTGGCAGCTTACGCTGGCACACTGCCACACATCATAGAAGGCTGTTGCCTCTATGCTAGATGTCTGACTGTGGATTGACCATCCTTGCTGCTTCCTTCCCTCATACAACAGATTGTCTTTCAACTGCAAATGACAGTCCCACTGTAAACCTCCCTCATCTGAGCTGATGAGGTGAAACTATGTGTCTATGACCTGTCCATAGAGTTTCACTTATCCATAACTGCAGGCATTATGTAATTTTCACCTTGATTAGTATTTATTATTGGTATTTAGTTATTAAATACCTGCTGCTAGTAGTGTAACAGTTGTCACTAGGAAGCCATCTCTGGGACGAATACAAAGAGGTGACAACGTGTTGCATAGGAAACCCTGCACACGGTGTTCTAAATTTCCACCACCCCAGCAACGAAAATCCTTAAGCCTCCAAAAATGTTTCCGCAGTTAGAGTCATTTACAGGCACAGAGTCAAGGCAAATCATAAAAAAAAACTGATCTTATTGCAATAACTACAGCAAATCATTGCTTGCAACATGGACTTTGAAATGACAGGTAGCTTTGGAATTGCCAATTTAGCATTATCTTTCTCCAAAGCATGGCACCATGCTGGGAGTACAGATTGGTATTTTTACCCTCGATTTACATTCCAATAAAATGACAGGGTGAGAGCTTATTCTATCCAGCAATGTGGGAAAGTCTATGTTCACACTTCTCAAGCGACTATACAGTTGCTTAATTACAAGCACTTCTGAAGAAACTATGAATACAGCCGAGGAAATCAGTTTGCTCAGGCAGTAACTGTTCTGAACATTTCACACTATTTATTCTCTTTCAATGGCTAGAAGGAAAAGAGGAAACAAAGCTAAGGGATACAATAAATAGAAACAGCAGTAGTCAATATGGTCTGTCTTTCAATTCAAACATGGCTGATCCTGGGTTTTCATGTCACTTTCCTGCCTTATCACCATATTGCTCGATTCCCTGAAAAATTGAAAATCTCTCGATCTCAGCTTTGAATGTATTCAATTACTTCACAATCCATTGATTGACAGAAAGAAAGTGGACAGAGAAAGGGAAGGAAAGGAAAGGATGGGAGAATTGAAGGAAGAGTAGGAAGGAATTTACACTATTAAAGTATCTTCTATGAGTTCCAGATGGGCAAATTTGCACACATCGACATAATAATGAAGGTATATGCTGCTTCATTGGTGTTGATTGAAAGGAGGATATTAGTCTCAGGAACAGGCTTCTGTTGTTTTCTTTGAAACATTACTGCGGGATTTTTTAAACTCTTCCTGGGTTAACTTATTGTCATATCGATATAGAGTCAGAGTCATAGAGATGTATAGCATAGAAACAGACCCTTTGGTCCAACTCGTCCATGCCGAGCAGATATCACAACTCAATCTAGAACCACCTGCCAGCACCTAGCCCATATCCCTCCAAACTCTTCCTATTCATACACCCATCCAGATGCCTTTTAAATGTTGCAGTTATACTAGCCTCTCCCATTTCCTCTGGCAGCTCATTCCATACACGGACCACCCTCTGCGTGAAAAGGTTGCCCCTTAGGTCTCTTTTATATCTTTCCCCTCTCACCCTAAACCTATGCCCTCTAGTTCTGAACTCCCCGACCCCAGGGAAAATACTTTGTCTATGTTCACTCCTTTTCAATTTTATCATTTGCAAAAATGTGCAGAGGAATAAAAATGTCTCAGAGTTGAATGGATGTATCAGCTTAAATTATAAGTTCAAGATTCTGATATGGCACTTGAATCTACAACCTTTGGCCTGGGATGATAGTAAGCTAAGGTAATACAAATTCTGCAATTCATCCCAGGTATTGTACATATTTATTTCAATTCGATAGTTTAATGTACTATCATTACATCTATACTTAAGCTTATACTGACCCAAATAATGACTGCGAGAATATCAAGGTGGAAAAGATAAAGCCACCTGAGGATCAGAAGGCTGCTTGCTTACTCGAGAGAGACACCTGGTGATGGTTGAACCTGAGGGTCACCACATCTCAAGTGAGGGGTCTGCTGAGAAGGAGAGTCCTTCATGTAAGCTCAGCCAGTGCAGGAACTGAACCAACTCTATTGGCATCATTCTGCATTATAAACCAACCATCCTGCTAATTCAGAATGTCAATGCAACTCTGTAGAAACATGATCCCATACAATTTGCTGAATAACAAATGAAAATTAATCCACATTTACATGAGTTTTCCAACAGCATCTAATATTGATATAATATTGGAAGTAAATAGATGGCAAATCAGAAGCGTTCCCATGTCATGAAAGCTCGAAAATCTTTGATCAAAAGATGCTGACCTCTATTGACATGGAGGTTGAAGAACGATCTATGTGTGGTGGAGGAGGATGAACATATCCAGTCTAGATTGTAAGGAAATGTACAAATGCTATGGCGACAGTAATGCTGATCTGTGAGATAGCTGGTCAGCTAACAGATGCCACCTGTGTTGCTCTTGCTGTTGAACTGATATTGTTTTCAGCAATACGTATCTGTTCCATCCTGACAGCAGCACTTCGTTAGCGAGCAATTAATTCCAGCCAAGTCTCTGACAGGTTTCTGACAGTCAATGGTTACTGATAGGGGCTTCTCGTACAACAATGTCTCAATTTTAAAATGCTAATCTAATTAAAATTCTATGATTTGTTTTCAAATCCTGCTTTGTCCCCACAGTTGTCATTTCCTCTAACCTTATAACTGTCTGAGATATCGACAAAGCTCAACTAATGGCCTTTGAAACCTAACCCTTTCCCCTGCTCCACCCTCATTGATAGGTGTGCTTCCAGATGCCTCGGATGTAAGCTCTCAGTTCCATACACATCTCCACCCCCCCCTACAAAAATCTATTCTCTTCCTTTCATTTCTCCTTTAAGATTCTCCTTAACTTTTTGATCTGACTTTTGGTTATCTGCCCTAATAACTCCATTTGTGGCTTGCTGTCAGGTTTATTTTTTTTAAAACTTCTCTGAAGTATGTTAGGAAGGTTTGTAATTTTAAAGGTGTTACATAAGTACACATTTTTGTTAAAATTGTGAGTCACAAATCTTGAGCAGCAGTTGCTAACGTTCTCAACTTGACCTTGTTACTTTCTCTCATTGCCCTGATTAACAGGTGCTGCGAGTCATTCCTGCTAATTGATACAACTTTGTTGACAGCTTCTCGTCTCAGCCAGCCTCTCATCAGATGCAGTTTCCCACTGAATTGTAGAACTTTCTGTGGTGAAGCAGTTGGCAGGAAAGGTAATATGCCAATATGTTCTTAATATCACTACCACCTGCTCTTCCATTGCATTATAACCTAGAGTTGGTCGTACTGCTGCTAATGTTTACACAGAAGCAACAAAATGCTAGTCTGCAAAATCAACAACTTGAGCTGTGAGATTCTATTTGATACAATCAGAAGTGCCATGAGAACACACTGAAGTGAGGCCCATTGTAGATTTGAGAATCTATTGGCCAAAATAAAAGTCAAATCTTGACAACTCATTCATTTGAAACTCTTTGTCAATTTTACAGCTGAGGCTTGACGAGTGGTGGCACCAACTGACATCTCGTGAAATTTGTGAATCGTTAGGGACCGGTTTAACAAATAGGTGCAGTAGCAATTCGGAGTTCTGGGTACGCAAATGCCCCAAAATGGCAATTGTGCTTTTCAAAATTTGCAATGCTTCTGTTATTGCAAAATCGTGTGGAGTGCATGCAATATGTGTGACTAGCAGGAGGGCCTCTTAGCTGGGTGTGCAATTACGTAAAATGGCACTTAGCAGAGATGTGTAAATCAAGGCAATGATGAATTAGTCATTGATTTAGAATGTGTGATCTCCCAGTGTGCTTTGTACATTTATGTCTTGCAGTGCATTTAGAAGACATTAGACCTTCAACATTCAGATACTTCACACAGATCTATGGCCCTATTGATTCAAGGTGCAATATTTGTATGGAGACATTAGTAATAATGAGAAAGATGCATCATAGCAAAGTCTGTGTTGAAATGAAGAGTGGATTATCTCTCGCAAATATCCAACTTGTTTCCTTTACAGGAGATGGCATGATTCTCATTTTTGAAAGCATATTTTACAGTATATTAACAAAAAGATTGAAGTAAAGTATCATTAGTTTTAAAATGAAAATGTCAGTTTTTAATTTTCCAAGTAAGGTAATATATCTCTTGCATAAATCTAATTATGCTGCTTCCAATACTGATCACTTAATAAGCCTTAATAATTAATTGATAGTTTTTTTTCCCCCCTCTTCATTCATTGTTTACATATCAGCAATTTCTGAATGGGGAGAAATTAATTTAGACAATGAAAAACTGGTTTGAGGAAATTTACCAGGAACAACACATTTCCTTACCAGTTTGTAGACTACATTGCATTTTGTCAGACAGTTTATGCCATGACAGAAATTTAGGATAAAGTTTAACCAGTGTGATACTGATATTAGTTTAACAGCAACAGTTCATTGGTAATAAGGTCTATGTTTTTTTTAATGCACAAAGCATTCATAATATGTTAGAAGAACTAATGACACAAATAAAGATTTGTGGTAGAGGTTTTGATCTAATTAGCGACGCAGAGAGATAATTACAAGCTGATCAAGGTTGGGAAATAAACATCCCACAATATACAACATATTGAAAGCATTGGAAAAAAGGAAGTGACCCTGGTAGCCAAGGATGTCACAAGAGTCGTAGCAAGAATAGGTCTTTGCTGGGAGGAGCAGGGAGAGTGTGTGTTTGGAGATTTGGAGTGAAGAGTCAGAAAATCCAGAGTGGACTGGTTGACAGGCCCTATGACAATAGTTATGCCACTGGACAGTGAAGAAAGCAAGAAATAATTGGAGTTTGCAATCAAGGCAGTGCAATATTTATGGGGGACTTTAATCGTCACATAGAATGGACAAATTAATTTCATAAAGGTACTCCAGAAAATGAGTTGAAAGAATAATTCTGTGACATTTCCTGGAACAATACTTTGTTGAACCAACATATTAGAATTATTTAGATCATGTATTATGCAATGTGATCATAAGAAGTTTAAAGAACAGGGTTTGCCTACTTCCGAAACCAGTTCATTTTGCAACATACTTTCCCATTAAAGTCATAAGGTGTAAATTGCCTTGCTGCACTTGACAGATTGTGACAATTATGCCATTATGACACTTACTACTGTACATAAATGATGCTGCCCATGGAACTTGTGTTTTGTCCAGGTAGACAGGTGATCCAATGTAATCCATTGGCCACCTTGAAAACAATTCTCATCGACTTCAAGAAAATGCATCACCAAGAGACTGATTAAGAATAGTAAAATTGATTAAGGTTTGGGAAGAGATTGTTAATAAAACTCAAGACACTTGACACTATCCAGGACACAGCAACCTGCTTGATTAGCACTACGCCCGCAAACATCCACTCCCTCTACCACCAGACACTCAGCAGCAGCAGTGTGTACTATCCACAAGATGTATTGCAGAAATTCATCAAAGATCCTCAGACAGCGCATTCCAAACCGACGACCACTCCCATCTGGAAGGCTATGGGCAACAGATATAGGGGAACACCAGCACTTGTAAGTTCGCTCCAAGCCACTCACCATTCTGACTTGGAAATACATTGTACTGTGACTGGATCAAAATCTTGCAATTCTCTCCCCAATGATATTGTGGGTCAACCCATAGCATATGGAGTGCAACTGTTCAGAGATACAGCTCATCACCACTTCTCAATGTCTACTAAAAATGGTCAACAATTGTTGAACAGCCAGTAACTCCATCATCCCACAAGATAGGAAAACAAATTTTATACAATGAGGAGTGCAAAAACGAGATCTTTGAAATTCTTTGAGTGTCAGGATGCAAAAGACACAAAAGGATGACAAATATCACAATGTTGGAAATATTAAAAGGAGAGGGACTTATCAAGTGGTTTTTTTGCTGTTGGAAGGTATGAACCAACAGTTTTCTCTTCAAGTTCACAAAAGAGCACAGATGGTGTCATCTGCTGTGTTACAGTTTGAATCTCAGCCTCAAGGTGAATTACGATCACTAATACTATCAGGCACATTGACACTTGACATCAAGCTAAACACATACAATTATTTGAAACTAACTCAAACTTCTGAGAACTCGGCAACACTGCAACTTCCTTTCTGTCCACTATCTGTCCATTTGTATCTCGACTGGCAGCATTCAAATTGACTGCCAGAAGTATAACTCAGCAAGTGGGCAAGTCCAAAATAGTTCAGACATCAGGTCGACTTGTGCTCCCAGATGCAAAATGTTTGTCTGACTAACATCTTGTTAGAATGCTGTGTTGTGAGGACACATGCAAGGCACTTCAGCATGTAGTCAACTCTCAAAGGAAGCTTGATGCAAATGTTCTAAAAGATATCCACTGAATTGCTGAGGGCATAGTTTCCTTTGAAGATACCTGGAAAGAGTAAACAATCTATTTAGTTTTGAAACATTAACTTGCTCTGTCTCCATGGTTGCTGCCTGACTCACTGTGAATACCAGCACGTTTTGTTTTCAGTACTTGCAGCACCGTGTTTGAGATCATTATATTGAAACACTATCACTGGTTTGGTGTGGACAATGTTAAAAATCACACAACACCAACAGGCCTATTTGCAAGTACAAGCTTTTGGAGCACTGCTCCTTCATTAGGTAAGTTGTAGGGCAGGATCACATGACACAGAATTCATAGTAAAAGATCAAAGTGTCATACAACCGATGTGATATATTGAACAAACCTCAATTGCTGTTAAGTCTTTAATCTCTGAGAATGGGGTTGCAGGTTTCAATTCATTAATATGTAAATCCCAAAATTTCTTTCAAGTCACATTCCTGAGATAACCTAAGGTTTGGCTACAATGCTGGAAATTTAGGCAAACATCTAGAGAAAGTGCACAATGCTCACAGACCAATCAGCAGCAAGGAATTCTGGATGCCATTGTGTACAAAACAAGTTAAACTAAGAGTAGAAGAACAGATGATGAGAAAACAGGCTGATGTGCCTGAAACAGTTGCTGAAAAGAAAAACAATCCAAAGGTTCTGCCTGAAGTTTTGTGATCAGTCTGTTGCCCAAATCTTACAGTGTGACAGCCGTCCTCTCAGATGACCGAGATTTTCTCTCAATCAGCAGAACATTTCAGTAATCCACTAAATCAACAATCCGTAGTTTACACTGATAGCATTGAGTCACTTCCACATCACCGCACTCTGGAAAGACCTTGCTCACAATTATTCCCATGAGTAGTTATGATGGTCATTAAATCATTTCCAATAGGTAAAACATTAAACCGCTCTTTGTTTTTTGCTGAACTTTCATCTGTCAATGTGACTGATGGCTGCATCTGTATTTGTATTGTCCTCAAACAAGTTACTTTTCTTCTCCTGCATAATGTGTTAACAGCATGACTTTATTATAAAGGCCAATCTTTTTGGCTCAAAATTTAATAAAACTTAAGGAAGAACCTGATATCAAGATAGGCAAGAATTTGTACCCAGAATATAATTTTGGATTCTGGTGAACTCTCTTCTACTCCGATTCATTCAGTCTTTGGTTACTTGGATTGCAACTCATCAATTTAGCCAATTAACAGTGGACAGAATCCAAAAACTGTTGATTTTCATCACTTTAATTTCAGATATTTGCCAGAGGCTATCTACCATGAAAAACACAGAAGTGTAAGAGAAAATGACATGTTTGTGTTGAACTATTATAGTATAACAGCACTGTTACAACACTGCAATATTTGGAGAGTGCAAGCGTTTGGAAATTAATAATTATGGCAAATTATTTTTATTCTAATTTGTGCACAAATGAAGAGAAGAACCATGATCATAGAATCGTAAAATCCCCACAGTGTAGAAGCAAGCCAGTTGGTCCATCTAATCCACACTGACCCTCTTGAGACCAGACTCAACCCTCTATCCTATCCCTGTAACCCTGCATTTTCCATGGCTCATCCATCCAGCCAGCACATCCTGAGACACTATGGGCAATTTAGCATGGCCAATTCACCCTAACCTGTACGTCTTTGGACTGTGGGAGGAAACTGGCGGAAATCCACGCAGACACAAAATCCACATAGATAGTCATAGAGATGTACAGCATGAAAACAGACCCTTCGGTCCAACCCGTCCATGCCGAACAGATACCCCAACCCAATCTAGTCCCACCTGCCAGCACCCAGCCCATATCCCTCCAAACCCTTCCTATTCATATACCCATCCAAATGCCTCTTAAATGTTGCAATTGTACCAGCCTCCACCACTTCCTTTGGCAGCTCATTCCATACACGTACCACCCTCTGTGAGAAAAAGTTGCCCCTCAGGTCTCTTTTATATCTTACCCCTCTCGCCCTAAATCTATGCCCTCTCGCTCTGGACACCCCGACCTCAGGGAAAAGATTTTGTCTATTTATCCTATCCATGCCCCTCATAATTTTGTAAACCTCTATAAGGTCACCCCTCAGCCTCTGACGCTCCAGGGAAAACAGCCCCAGCCTGTCCAGCCTCTCCCTGTAGCTCAGATCCTCCAACCCTGGCCACATCCTTGTAAATCTTTTCTGAACACTTTCAAGTTTCACAACATCTTTTCAAGAGGAAGGAGACCAGAATTGCACGCAATATTCCAGCAGTGGCTTCACCAATGTCCTGTACAGCTGCAACATGACCTCCCAACTCCTGTACTCAATACTCTGACCAATAAAGGAAAGCATACCAAACGCCTTCTTCACTATCCTATCTACCTGCGACTCCACTTTCAAGGAGCTTTGAACCTGCACTCCAAGGTTTCTTTGTTCAGCAACACTCCCTAGGACCTTACCATAAAGCGTATAAGTCTTGCTAAGATTTGCTTTCCCAAAATGCAGCACCTCACATTTATCTAAATTAAACTCCATCTGCCTCTCCTCAGCCCATTGGCCCATCTGATCAAGATCCCATTTCAATCTGAGGTAACCTTCTTCACTGTCCACTACACCTCCAATTTTGGTGTCATCTGCAAACTTACTAACTGTACCTCTTATGCTCGCATCCAAATCATTTATGTAAATGACAAAAGGTAGAGGACTCAGCACCGATCCTTGTGGAACTCCACTGGTCACAGGCCTCCAGTCCGAAAAATAACCCTCCATCACCACCACCCTCTGTCTTCTACCTTTGAGCCAGTTCTGTATCCAAATGGCTAGTTCTCCCTGCATTCCATGAGATCTAACCTTGCTAAGCAGTCTCACATGGGGAACCTTGTTGAACGCCTTACTGAAGTCCATATAGATCACATCTACTGCTCTGCCCGCAACAATCCTCTTTGTTACTTCTTCAAAAATCTCAAACAATCAAGTTTGTGAGACACGATTTCCCATGCACAAAGCGCTCAAGGCTGGAATCAAACCTGGATCCCTGGCGCTATAAGGCAGCAGTGCTAACCACAGAGCCACCATATTATGTAAAATGACATCATGTAGAGAAGGCAAATGATACAATGAACACATTTCTTTTCATTCAGTGTCTGACACACTTGCAAGAAACCCATTATTCACTTGAAATAGAGCTCCTCTCCATTTGATGTAGGTGTTTCCCAGGTGCCCTGGAAACTCCAGAATGCTCCAGATATCTTGGATAACCATTTGTGTGGGAAATGCTGGCTGCTTCTGAATCAAACATTCAGAGTTTCTGAAATTGAGGAGTATTTCAACTCATTCCAGAGCGTACGTGGGCTTAATATTTCCTCCCAGTTGTCATAAAATTATCCAGATATTCTTCCTTATCAACACACATATAGATGTTCCTGTCTTCGAACACAGCCTCTCTTTCTTCCACATGCCTTTAACAATAGTAGGGACAGCACTCAAATGTATGGGGCGATCTTGATATTTGTCATTCTCACACAAAAGACAATGGACAATGAGAGACTAACATGTCTGAATCTCCAGAACTCTATCAGAGAGATAGCCTGTAGCATTATAGAGTTGCTTGTACTGACGCTGTGAAATTTGGAATTACCAATAACATGGAAAGACTTGTATGCTCCTGGTTTATGCCTCTTGTCAACTCTCATCTTCCTCAAATCCTGTATTTTGAGTATGGTTTTTATGGTGCGGTCGTGCATTCAAAACCAACCCCCTGCCCTCATCCAACAATCTTAGAGTCACAGAGTCATACAACATGGAAACAGAACCTTCAGTCCAACTACTCCATGCTGAATCTAATCCCAAACTAAACTCGCCCCACCCACCTGCTCCTGGCCCATATCCCTCCAAACCTTTCCTAATCATGTATATATTCAAATGTCTTTTAAATGATGTAATTGTGCCCACATACCCACTTCCTCAGGAAATTCATTCCACACACGAACCACCCCCATGTAAAAAAATTGCCCCTCATGTCTTTTTTAAATCTCTTTCCTCTCACGTTAAAAATATGCCCCCTAGTTTTGAAATTGCCCATCCTAGGGAAAAAAGACACATGCCACTCACTTTATCTGTAGCCCTCATGGTTTTCTAAATCTCTGTAAGGTCATCTCTTTTCTGAATTTGTTTCCCCTTTATTTTTCTTTTTTCATATCCACGTCACCAAATCACCTTTTATATTATTTCATTTAATAACCGTCACTTTGTTCCCCTTTATTTCTAGGGGAAAGTGAGGACTGCAGATGCTGGAGATCAGAGTCAGAAAGTGTGGTGCTGGAGATCAGAGTCAGAAAGCAGGTCAGGCAATATCCAAGGAGCAGGAGAATCGACATTTCAGGCATAAGCCCTTTATCAGGCGTGCCCCTGTTATTTCTATCCTATCAATTAATCAATTAACCATAATCACTTGCTTAACTATTTGCTAAATTAACACTGTACATAGTTAAAAGGAGGAAGTGGTAAGTCACCACTCATGAGAGGGCTGCAGCGAGACCAAGCATAAATAATTCATTGTTTTTTCTGTCAACTCAATTGTCCAAATTGAGAGTCTGGCATTTTTTTAAAATGAATGCGGGTGATAGTTCCTTCCTGTAGTTGACTGTTATCTAAACTTGTGGAAGAGTTCTGCATTTACCCCAAAGGTTGGTCATCACATCAGCCAGTTTGTGTTCCATACCTTCACACATTCTTTATCCTTTTGGGAATAATACCAAAGTGTTGAAAGCTCAAAGGTCTGAGAAGTACCAATAATCACCTGGCACTTGACGTTCTCTTGTGTCCTCATTCTGCATTCATCAATATAATAGTTAGAAATATTTTTTCTCCTTTAGATTTGTGAATCCCAGCTTACTGAAAGGTGTAGATCAAATGATTCAAATCATCACCCAACATCTCTTAAGTAGCCCTGTTTGATTCATCCAGATTTTTGTCCGACATCTTTGTCGTAATCATCATTATTGCCTTTATAGATGTATTTCTTAGCTGAAGACTTTCTTGCAAAATGGCTTAGGTTCCTGCAATTGAAACCTCCACCAGTGATGACCTCCATAACACTTGTCCTTGGAGCTTAGTGTTTCTATCAATCATATGTGTATCTTTTTCCCTACATTGTTGACAAACTCACTTGCCCTCTCCTGTGTGCTTTGGAGCTGTTGATTTACAAGATCAGTGTTTCTGCACATTTATAACTTCTCCATAAATCAGATTCTCCTCTTTTGCCAGTTGCACTGTCATGATAAGAGATCTTATCTTTCATTTGCTCATCTTTCTACTGCTTAAATTAGCCTACTTCAGTGACATCAGTTAAAAACATTATGTATTGATCCAGTTGTTAGTTTGCTTGCTGAGCTGTTAGGTGTGATATTAGACGTTTTGTCACCATGCTAGGTAACATCATCAATGAGCCTCAGGTGAAGCGCTGGTGTTCTGTCCTGCTTTCTATTTGTGTGTCTTGGTCTGTTAATGTAATATCATTTCCGGTTCTTTTTCTCAAAAGGTTGGCAAATGGGGTCCAAACCAATGTGTTAATTGATGGAGTTGATGTTTGAATTCCTGTGCATGTCTCTGTTTAGCCTGTCCTAAGATGGATGGGTTGTCCCAATCAAAGTGGTATCCTTCTTTCTCTGTGTGTAAGGATACTAGTGATAGTGGGCCCATGTCTCTTGATGGCTAGTTGATGTTCATCCTGGTGGCTACTTGATGGCTAGTTGGTGGCTAGTTGATGTTCATATATCCTGGTGGCTAGTTTTCTGCCTGCCTGTCCAATGTAGTGTTTGTTACAGTCCTTGCAGGGTATTTTGTAAATGACATTCATTTTTGCTGGTTGTTGGCACAGGGTCCTTTAGATTAATCAGCCGTTGTTTGTTAGGTTTGTGGACCACCATGATGCCAAGGGATCGGAGTAGTCTGGTAATTATCTTTGAGATGTTTTTGATGTATGGTAATGTGGCCAGAATTTCTGGGTGGTTCTGATCAATCTGTTTCCCATAATATGAAACAGAAACGTAGAAAATCGCAGCATGGGTAGGTCATTTGACAATTCAAACCTACTCAACCATTCAATATGATCATGGCTCATCATCCAACTCAGTCCCCTGCCCCTTTTTTCTCCCCCACCCTTTTATCCTTTTATCCATAAGAATTATATCTAACCCCGTGAAAACATAAATTGTTTTGCTGTTAACCACTTCCTGTGCCAGAGAATTCTACCGACTCACCACTGTCTGGGTGAAGACATTTATGCTCATCTCAGTTCTAAATGGCCTACCACACATCCTTAAACTGTGACCTCTGGTTCTGCTCAATCATTGGGAACATCCTTCCTGCATTACCTTGTCTCGTCCTCTTAGAATGTTATGGGTTTCTGAGAATTCCTTCTCACTTTTTGAAACTCCAGTGGCTATCATCCTAACCAATCCAGTCTCCCTCCAACCATCAGTCTTGCCATTCCTGGAAACAGCCTGGTAAATCTTTGTCGCACTCTCTCCATCGCCAGAGCTTCCTTTTTCTGAGAAAGGGACCAAACCACCACACAATACTTCGGGTGTGGTCCCAAAGGGGGCCTTAGAATTTCAGCAAGATACCCCTGCTTCTATTCTTGAATCCTGGTTTTGTGAAGGCTAACATACGTGTTGCCAGTGGAGGTGGTAGAGCCAGGAACAATAGTGTTATTTAAGATATCTCTAGACAGATACATGAATGAGCAGGGAGCAGAGAGATACAGATCCTGAGGAAATAGGTGACAGGTTTAGATAGAGAATCTGGATCTGCGCAGGCTTGGAGGGCCAAAGGGCCTGTTTCTGTGCTGGAATTTTCATTGTTCTTTGGTTTATTTGCCTTCCCCAGTGCCTGCAGCACCTACATGTTTATTTTCAGCAACTGGTGTACTAGGATACCCAGGTTTCACTGCACCTCTCCCTTTCCCAATTTATTACCATTCACATAATAATCTACCTTCCTGTTTTTGTGACTGGAGTGGATAACCTCATATTTATCCACATTATACTTCATCTGCCATGTATTTACCGACTCACTCAACTTGCCCAAATCACACTGAAGCATCTCAGCAATGAAGTATCTTCTAGCTCTCTCTCAACTAGATTTGTGCTTTATACTAACTCAGATATGTTATATTTAATTCCCTTATCTAAATCATTATTTCATATTGTGAACATATATTCCAAGCACTGATCCCTGCGGTGCCTGACTAATCAGTACCTGCCACTCAGATAATGTCCAGTTTATTCCTACTCTTTGTGACCTGTCAGCCCAACAGTTTTCTGTTGACATCAGTACACTACACACAAACCCTTGCATTTATTGTTAACTGCTAATCTGTCATGTGGGACTTCATTGGAAGCTGGAAGTCCAATTAAATAACATTCAATGGCTCTAACAACTCTACTGGTTCTATCCTCAACCAATTGCTGTCAACATGAGTTTCCTTTCATAAATCCATTCTGACTCTGTCCAATCCACTCTCTGATTTGGAAACTGGAACAGGCTGTTGAGTTGGATGGCCATCACTAATTTGCTCTGCTGGGTGACACCAGAGCATGGTTTGAATCCCTGCGCCAACTCAGGTCACTATGATGGACTCTCTTTCTCAACCTCACCCCTTGACTGAGCTGCGATGACCCTCAGGTTAATCTACACCAGTCATTTTCTCATCATTCTCTCTCACTCCAATGAGAGAACAGCCTATGATTTGCTCAAACATGGTGACTTTATTTTTTGCATTGATTGGGGTGCAGAGGAGATTCACCAGAATATTGCTTGGGATGGCGTGTCTTTGCTATGAAGAGAGGTTGCATAAATTTGTGGAGAAAGTGAGGACTGCAGATGCTGGAGATCAGAGCGGAAAATATGTTGCTGGAAAAGCACAGCAGGTCAGGCAATATCCAAGGAGCAGGAGAATTGACGTTTCGGGCATGAGCCCTTCTTCAGGAATTTATTCTTCAGGAATAAATTTGTGTTGTTTTCTTTGGAGAGAGAATGTTAAAGGGCAACCTATTCAAGGTGTATAAGATTATGAGGGGCATGGGCAGGGTGACGGGTCAAGAACAAATGGATTAATACATGTGACTATGATGTTGCAGCTATTACAAATACTTGAGAGAAGGATGCGACTGGAAATTTAATATTGAGGGACTTACACATTTCAGGTGATATAGAGAAGGATGTAAAAGAGGTGGGGGAGTTGTGTTACTGGTTAGGGATACTACTACAGCAGTACCAAGGGAGGACACTTTGGATGAGTCATCCAGTGAGCCGTACAAGTACAGCTCAGGAATGGGAAGGGTGCAATCACCTTGATGGGGTGGTACGATAGACCTCCCAATAGCTAGTGGGTGATAGAAGAACAGAGATATGGACAGGATTGTTGTGTTGTGTGATCTTAACTTCTCCTATGTTTATTGGGACTTGCTTAGTGCCAGGGGCTTGGATGGGGGGGGAATGTTTGTTAGGTGTGTCCTGGGGTTTGTTGAAACAATATATACATTGTCCAACAAGGGAAGGGGCCATATTAGTTCTAGTTTTGGGAATGAGTCTGGCCATGTGATCAAAGTTTCAGTGGGGGAGCATTTCGGGAACAGTGACCATAACTCTGTAAATTTCACGTTATTTATAGATAAGGTTAAGAGCGGTCCTGAAGTGGAAGTATTAAATTGGGAGATAGCTAATTAGAGAATATTAGGCAGGAGCTGGAGAATATAGACTTGGGGTGGTTATTTCAGGGTAAACCCACATCTGGCATGTGGGAATCTTTTAAAGGTCAGTTGATTATAGTTGAGGACCCGCATGTTCCTATGAAAATGAAGGACAAAGATGGCAAGATTTGGGAAACATGGATGACATGAGAAATTGAAAGCTTTGTCAAAAATAAAAGTTTCTGAAAGTGAAAACAGTCAGAGCCCTCAAAGAATACAAGGATAGCAGGAAAGAACTCAAACAATGAATTAAGAGGGCTAAAAGGGATTGTGAAATGTCTCTGGCAAACAGGATTAAGGAAAATCCCAAAGCGGTTTTTATATGTATAAGGAGCAAGAGGGTAGCTAGGGAAAGGATAAATCAACTCAAGGACAAGGGAGGAAATCCATGCATTGAGCCAAAGGAAGTGGGTGAGATCCTTAATGAATACTTTGCGTTAGTATTTAGAAAGGAGAAACATATGGTGAATGGTGAGTCTAGAGAGGGGAATGTTGGTATTCTAGAGCATTTCAATTAAAAAAAAAACATATTGAGTGTTTTAAAAAGCATTAAGATAGACATGTCCGCAGGACCTGTTGTGATCTCTCCCAGAATGCTGAGGAAGGCAGGCTGGGAAATTGCTGGGGCCTTGTAGGAAATCTTTGTATTCTCTTTAGCCACAGGAGATATCCCAGAGGACTGGAGACTTGGCAACATAGTTCATTTGTTTAAGAAGGGCAGCGGGGATAATCCATGAAATTACACACCAGTGAGCCATCCGTCACAGGTAGGGAAATGATTAGAAAAGATTCTTATTGATAAGTTTCACTCGTGTTTAGAAAAATATGCAAGTATAAGCAATAACAGTATGGTTTTGTGCCGGGAAAGTCGTGTCTCACAAATTTCATTGAGCTTTTTTGAGGAAGTCTCAAAGATTATTGATGAGGGCAGGGTGGTAGATGTTGTCGACATGGACTTTAGCAAGGCCTTTGACAAGATCCTTCATAGTGGGCTGATACAGAGGATGAAATTCACATGGGACCCACAGTGAGTTGGTAAGATGGATACAGAACTGGCTTAGCCATAGAAGACGGTGGAAGGGTTTTTCGGACTGAAGATGATTTGGAAGAGAATGTAAGTTTGCGGACAATACAAGTATTGGAGGAACAGTGGATAGTGAGGTAGACTGCTGGAGGATATAGCAGGATATATGCAGGAGACTTTGGTAGAGAAATGGCAGATGGAGTTTAACCCAGACAAATGTGAGGTGATGCATTTTAGAAGATCTAATGTAGGAGAAGATCTCATACAAAGGGATCTAGGTGTACTGGTCTACAGTTCTCTATAAGTGGCAACACAAGTGGATGAGATGATTAAGAAGGAATATGGCATGCTTGCCTTCATTGGGTGGGGCATGGAATATAAAAATCGGCAAGTCATGTTGCAACTGCATAGAATTTTAGTTAGGCCACATTTGGAACAATAACCACACTGTCAGAAGAAAGTGGAAGCTTTGGAGAGGGTACAGAAGCAGTTTACCAGGATGTTGACTGGTTTGGAGGGTATTGGTTATGAGGAGAGATTCAACAAACATGTTTCTTTTTCAATTGAAATTTCCAAAATTAGGAGAGGCATGGATAGAATGGATAATTGGAGTCTTTCCCAGCGTAGAAATGTCAATTATTAGTCGACATTGGTTTAAAGTAAAAGGGGGTAAGTTTAAAGGAGATGTGAGAGACAGGTCTTTTACACAAACAGTACTAATTGCCTGGAATCTGCTGCTAGAGGACACACTGGAGTTGGATATTATAGTAATATTTATAAGCCATATTGACAGATCTATGAACAGACAGGGAATAGAGTGATATGGACATTCTAGAGGCAAAAGGTCTTTAGTTTAGAAAGGCATCTTATTGACACGATCTTGGTGGGCCAAAGGGCCCACTCTTGTCCTCTACTATTCTTTGTCTGAAACAATCTCTTGCCAAAAAGTGATATAAAACTGTAGTGACTTGTACTTGTTCTAGTTTGCTCAACCAATCCAGATTGCATAATCCTGCCATTGTGCAGAGGAGATTTCTCAATTTCGTCTCACATCCCCAGTAATTTAAACAGGAGCTGGAATGTGGAATGCTGTAACCATTCTATATTGAGCAGTGTTTTACCTGTGGTTTGCTTTGCTGATCTTCATTTCTTTTCCACTGGTGGCTCACAGCTCTCCATGGACCTGTGTTTCCATGTCAGTGACCGTGCTTTCTTCTAGCTCTTCAACATTCATCTTAGTGTATCTTTGACACCATGCTCGAAGTGTACAACACAGCGATGTGTAGCGCATGGACTTTAATGAAATGAGTTGAAAAATGTGATCCTGAAGAAGGGCTCATGCCCGAAACGTTGGTTCTCCTGCTCCTCGGATGCTGCCTGACCTGCTGTGTTTTTCCAGCATCACATTTTTCAACTCTGGTACTCCAGCATCTGCAGTCCTCACTTTCTCCTCCTTTAATGAAATGAGCTCAAGGTATGTGCCAACAGTCTGTGTGCGCCTCATGGTAGTGGTAAAATAACTCATACAAACAAGAAGAGACATTTGTGCCTGATTGCTTTTCAATCCAAACAGAGTGGGATGTTCTTCTCCACTGAGATTAAATTTGTGCCGAGAGAGATTAAAAAGATACGGACAAAGGAGTTCTATAGTAAATGTAAAATTCATTATATGATAGAAGAACACATTGAGTATTGAAAGCACAGAGAAGATCTAAAAACGTCAATGGGGGAGGGAGGAATTGAGAAAAAGGAGCAGATTGAGAATGTGAAAATAAGTTAATAATCAACGTAATGGGGATCTAAAAAGTCTTATCATAACTAGATATTCAATGGACGTGTGTAGCCAATTAGAGATTAAAAATGAGATATTCTTGAAGCAGCAGTGCCTATGACAGGTGTTTAATGAGTACTTGCTATGTGTCTTTTCGAGACCGGAGGTTATGCCTGTTGTAGCGGTATAGGATGAAATAGTAATGATATTAGAAAGCATAAAAATAGATACAGAAAAATTACTTAAAGTTGGAAATCCTTAAATAAAGTATGATCCTGCAGAGATGCACACAGGGTTTCCTGAGGGAGATGGAGATAGAGACGGTGAAGACTGGAATATTGCAAATGGTTACAACCTGTTTAAAAATGGGTAAAGGGATAAAAACTTCAGGCAAGTTGTCTAAACATCAATGATAGAACTTTAATAGAAAGTAATCCAGGACAAAATTAACTTTCATTTGTGCTAATAAACCTAAGTCAGCATAGATTTGTCAAATTCAACGGTATTTGACCAAGTTGCGTGAGTCTTTTACTGAACTGAACGACAGGGTTGATGAGGCTTGTGCAGTTGCTGTGTATCCGAACTTTCAAAGGACAGCTAATAAAGTATTGCAAACTGATTTGTTCATAAAATTAAAGCTCTGGGCTTTGCTGTAAAGGGGATAAATTGAAAGCTCCCAGGTGACAGGAAATTAGAAATGTATTGAGCAGCAAAGAGGAGAGTAACAGTGTCCAAGGAGACTGGTGAATTTGATAGACACATGAAAGATGATATTTAATGTAGGAAAGGAGGTGTCAGAATTGAGAGACCTAGGTGCATTTATGCATATAAAAGAGTTGGAAATGTGTTGCTGGAAAAGCGCAGCAGGTCAGGCAGCATCCAGGGAACAGGAGAATCGACGTTTCGGGCATAAGCCCTTCTTCAGGAATCCTGAAGAAGGGCTTATGCCCGAAACGTCGATTCTCCTGTTCCCTGGATGCTGCCTGACCTGCTGCGCTTTTCCAGCAACACATTTCCAGCTCTGATCTCCAGCATCTGCAGACCTCACTTTCTCCGCATATAAAAGAGTGCAAGGAGAAATTGCTTCCAGGAGCAGAAATGTCGATAACTAGAAGACACAGAGTATGAGGTGACACAGCTTAGAATTGTACGATTCTATGGTTTTCACATGGGATTTGCCAGATGTGATGTCCCCTGCACCTATTTCTCCACATCCAGTTTTGTCAAAGAGTAATGGACATGCATGAGAGGCATGTGGTAGCCCTCACCTCATGCAAGGTCCTCAACTGGTCACTTAATGGTCACTCAAGGTTGACCTCCTGCTCTGGCTGAAATTTTATTTCCAGTAGGAGAAGGTCTGAGATGGGAAGTGAGGCGGCCTGGCAGAGTAAACTCTTCAAAGGCCCCACCCTTCACATCACATTTCCCACACCCTTTGGGTGCCATTCTCCTCCCTACCCTTTACAACCCCAGAACCTCCTGTCTTAATGTAATACAAAACCCCCACGGTTACATTATGTTCAGCTACTGGCTTGACTTTACTTCTGCTCTGTGTGGTTCTGCTGAGACTAGAGAGCTACAGATCAATCAGATGGATGGTGGCTCTTAGAGAAAGGAATTCCTTCCTGGAAGGGCTGCCTTAGGCTAATTAATACTTTTCAGAGCGCTAGCTGGATGCAGGGCAGTCAGCCAGACAAAGGGGAGGTCCCTGCTGACATTTTCCAGTGTGGAGTGGGAAACCCCCATCATCTATTAAATGTTGCCCATGAGGAAACTGACTTTTACACAGCGATGCAGTTATGTTTTGGAACACACTGCCTGAAACTGTTATAGAAACAGATTCATTTGTGACATTGAAAGGCGATTGGATAAATACTTGAAGAGGATATATTCCCAGGATGATCGAGAAAGAGCCAAGGAATGAGTTCAGATTGGATAACTCTTACAAAGAAAAAGAAGTCACCTCATTGGCATGGGTTATGTTCAATTTACAATTCATAAATATATGTGTGTTTTACTTCAGCACCTGTCTGATCAATGCAAATGCTGATTTAGCGACAAGAATGAACATGGATTGTAGAACTGTACAGCGCTGAAATAGGCCCTTCACACCAGCAACTCTCTGCTGGCCATGATGCCATTCTAAACTCATCCCATCTGCATATGGCCTGTATCCTCTCTGTTCCCTGCCTGTTCATGTGTCTGTCTAAATGCCTCTTAAACATTACTGACGTATCTGCTCCTATCACCTCCCCTGGCACGTACCATCCTCTGTATCAACAACTTGCCTCACACATCTCCTTTAAACTTTCTCCCTCCCACCTTAAAATACTGCCCCCACTATTTGATATTCCCCCCACCCCACCCCTGGAAAGAAAGTCCGAATATCCACCTTAACCATGTCTCTCATAATTTTATATGTCTTCATTAGATCTGCCCCTCAGCTTCAGATTTCTAATGGAAACAATCCAAGTTTGCCCAACCTCTCCTTAAGCAAACACACTCAAAAAAAAGGCAACTCCCTGGTAATTTCTTTTGTACCCTCTCCAAATCCTGCCTATATTGCGGCAACCAGAACTGCACTCCGAATGTGGCCAGTCTGAAGTTTTGGACAGCTGCAACATGAAGGTACAGAGGCTTCCTATCCTGAACACCATTACTCTCTCTCTCTTCTGCCAAGATTGGCATAACATCTCGTCATTATTGAATGTGGGAGCAAGGCATATTGTGAAATTTTCAAATAGTCGTTATATTAACTTTAATTAAACAGAAAAGGCAAAGAAAAATAAACAACAAGAAAACATTTGCTTCTGGGACTAAACTGGGGCTGGAGCAGCAACAAATTTCAGTCAATGATCTCTTAACTCAACTCACATCCGTTGGAAGTGGGTTTGATTTAAATCTTGTCTGGTGCATTGTACCTTAGGCTGCACCACTCTATCAGGTGGTGTTCTTCCTGCTCAGTCTCCTCATCATCCTTCTCAACCAGCTGCTGCCTCACTCCCGGCTCTTCAGCATCCTTCATTATCTCCTTGCTGCCTGACCAACCTGTACAAGGCATAGCATCGTAAGATTATGTGGCACACACTGTCTGGAGTGTTGTGCAATGCCTCCCTCCCCCAAAATAGATCCAAGCATCAAAACCTCATCCCTAGGAAGTCTATCTTCTGCTCACAATGGTTGAAAATAGACTGTATCGTACTTACGCCTGACCTCAGCTGGGGTGCTGTCTCTCAGCACTCATCCTTAGAAGGTAACCAACCCTTGAAATGAACCAGGAACCTGTGTGTTGTTGAGGATATAGGTACCTTCGCAGCTTTCTGGGTACCTGGTGCAGATGGTTAAGGTGTGGCATTGACGATCACAGGTGGATTGATTGAATAGAAGCTTTTTCTATTAATGAAGCCACGTTATGATATGTTCCTCTTGATATCTCGTGTGTAAAACCTGCAGCATCATACAGCAAGAGGAAGTCAGCAAAGTCTACTGGCTGGGTTGTAGCACTGGCCTTGTCATGGGGATATTAGAGTGATCTGAGAAAATTTGTATCAGTAATAGAGTCAATAAATTGGTAGGTTGATTTTCAGGTTCCAAGTAAATCCTTGGAAGCAGTCAGTTCCATAAAAAATCCGTACAGCTATCACTTTGATGACCACTGATATATAATGGTTACCCATCCCTTCAGAACACAGACCCTGCTCCAGCAGGTGACACTGCTCTATAATAGCATCCCCCAATTTCCTTATTCTGCAGAGGCAATGCATTTCACTCATGTGCAGGAGGTGTCATTGAGGAGGGTGGACTCTGGATCTCCTCTATCTATTCCACATCCTGAGTGGAACTTCTGCTGTGACGTATCTCGCGAGGCTGTGCTGCACCCACTCTGACTTTGTTGGCTGTCATTGCTCATTTTTACAGCACATTTGTGATTCGGATGAGGATGGAAGCCCAAACAGGTAGCCTTTCACGGGGCTGTGTTGCAGGTTCAGTCTGTCAATCTAAGGCAAATCACAAACCTTTACGTTTATGGAATCCCTACAGTGTAGAAACAGGGTATTCGGCCCAACAAGTCCACACCAACTCTTTGAAGGGTATCCCGCCTGGACTCATCTCCCCCCCCCCAATAACCCTGCACTTCCCATGACTAATCCACCCAATTTACACATCCCTGGACACGCTGGCTAAACCACTTGACCTGCATGTCTTTAGATTGTGGGAGAAAACCAGAGCACCTGGAAGAAACCCACACAGACACGGGGAGAACGTGCAAACTCCACACAGACAGTCGCCCAAGGCTGGAATTGAACCTGGATCCCTAGCCCTGTGAGACAGCAGTGCTAACCAGTGAACCACCATGCTGTTCCTTTCTACCTTACACTCCCTGCCAACTTGCTTTAGTTTTGAGATTCCACACATTCCCTCTCAATTATTTCTCTTAATTGTTTGTTACTCCACTGTTCTCCCTAAACCTCAGAGCTTAGTTCTGCCAACCATTGTGATGCACTGCCCACTTATCAAAGACAAGGTGGTGATAAATGTCAATGACATGTCTCCTCAGTAATCCATGCCCTGATATCTGTATTATCTCCAATCATTATATGTTGAATTATCCCCTACCCACATCACAAGTATTATCCACTCTGTATTACACCATGCTACCTCCAATCCTAACAACTGACTTCCCCAACTTCCCCACCACAACACTGGGCACTATAAAAATCCCTTTCAATGTCAGTGATAGATTCAGTGTGGCCCAGCCCCCTTACTGACTTGGTAAAACAGCCTCAAGTCATGACTAACCAGATCCCTGAATAATATCAGTGTAGCTCCCTAACTGTCCTTATCACTAATTCCTGGATTAGTTACAATGGGCCTGCAGGATTAACTGTGACCCTTTCAGTGGACTATAATGATACCAAAATCCTGACGCTGTATGAATCAAACAACTGACTGACCGTGATACCAAGTCCCTATACTGATAGCAAATATTGCCCTTGATTGATTGACTGTGAAAGGATATCCTGACTAACAACAGTCTCCTTGACTTGTTACTCTCATTAGACTTTGAGACATATTCATTTGGTTAAAACCTATTCAGCACTTTTGTTGCATAAGCTGCTGGCACATGGTGCATTTGACACATTGACATTGCTCAGTGCCTCACCACCTTGATTGTTCATTGCAGGCAAAAATGACATGCTGCCTGTCTTTTGAGTCTATGCGAAAAGACGAGGTAATTACTGTGTAAGCGTGTAATTTCTGAATGAGTAGCAATTATCAAAAAGACAAGACAAGTCACGGCAGAGTAGCTGTGAGCATCCAAGTAGGCGAATGTGAGTGAGCACTAAGAAAGTAAGCTAAGATTTTTGATATGCATCCTATTCCAATGCATGAGTTAGGGAACAGTCCCAGAATGCAATGCAGCCTGGCACTAGCATTGCAATGTAAGGTGTTGGGAGATCCAATGTGCAGCATGTAGTGTCAAACAGTATTAAATGTACCATGAGGTTATGGTGAGTCTGGTGCTTTGTGAATGCCAAACACCAGGTAAGTGTGTATAGGTAATCACCATCAGTGCTGCATGGCCTGAACAGTCAGGGAAGTCGGCCAAGGTGCTTTTCCAAAGTAGATGCAGGGGAGCTGCATCCACTTCGACTCTCGTGATGGGAAATGGCATGTATACTTTCTCTCCAAGGCCTAGGAAAATAGAAACTTGCATACACATGAGGCAATGATAAGTTCATTACACATTTGGGCAGCACGGTGGCACAGTGGTTAGCACTGCTGCCTCACAGTGCCAGAGACCCGGGTTCAATTCCCGCCTCAGGCGACTGACGGTGTGGAGTTTGCACGTTCTCCCCGTGTCTGCGTGGGTTTCCGGACTTGTTGGGCCGAAGGGCCTGTTTCCACACTGTAAGTCATCTAATCTAATCTAAACATTTAGATCAGCTTCTTGCTGCATGGACCATTAAGACCATAAGAAATAAGGAGAGGGGTTGGCCATTCAGCCCCTCGAGTCTGCTCTACCACTCAATAGGATAATGGATGATCCAATATTCCTCACGCCCATGCATTTCCTGCATTTTCCCCATGACCCTTTATTTCCCTACTGATCCAGAAACCATCAATGCTTTCAAGCAAAATTCCTGGAAAATAAAGCTTTTTTATCTCTCCCATTGAATCTTATTTTTCTGCTCTCAACAAATTTTCCCAATTCATTGATTATTAGCCACCTTGTTCAGGGACTGGAAAAATCCACCATTGGAAGGATAGTGATTCAAGAACGTAGCTTATCACCACCTTCCCAAAGGCAGATAGGAATTGACAACAGATACTGGCCTTGCCAGGTACACGTACATTTCATGTGCAAATATCAAAATATATACTTAAAACATATATAAAGGATCAGATGGTAACAGTACTAATGCACTCTAACATCTTTCATCATGAGAGGTTTTGGGTGCAGTCTTCCATGGACGTATGATAAGTCTTAGAATAGAAAAGGATATCAACAGAAATCCCACCGGACCCTACCTTTTGAAGATTACTTTTAGCTGACTCTCAGAAGTTCTGAATGTAAAGACAACAGGCAGTAAGAAGGTTCAGAAGGTTGTATCTCAAAACAACTAGAGAGATGAAAAGTTCTGACAACAAAATCCCATGTCCCTGTAAAACAGAATAAAAAAAAATTATGATTACTTTAACCAACATGGCATTGCCCTTATCTGCTCTGCCTCAGTTTCCCAGCACTGAAATCCTCGTCTGGAGCCCCAGACTTGACTGATACAGTTCTCTCCTTGCCAGCATCCCACCTTTCACTCTCCAGTACTTTGAGTTTCTCAAAAATATTGATGGCTGTATTGTAACCTTTACAAAGCCTCCCTCACCACCATCTCTGCATTACTGATCTACAACATTATCCCTGAATAATATACATGCCATTTCTCAATTTGAAAACTGGGTTAAAATTCTCATCATCAAACATGCGTCCCACTCTCCCTCCTCCTGTAAATACTTTTACAAAGTTTTTGTCAATGTTTGTTTTGCTGTTATGTGCCTTGGGATGTCTTCCTACTATATAAATACAAATGGTTGTTGTCTCTAACTACATGTGGTTGAACTTTGCTGCAGTCTCCACAGGTGTAGTTAGCTTCTGACATTGGAATCTATCTGGAAAGCAATTGTCAATTCAAACTACATTTTATAAATACAAGGCACTGCACAGAAAGCTATGGCAGAGAATATCAATGAGATTTGTTTGGATCTCACTGGATTTGCCATCCTCATCACTTATGTTGCTGGTGTTCTGTGTGGTTATGCCTACAGAATGTTATCTGCATTGTAAATTCTAAAGCACAATTATTAGTAGAATGTAATCTGCACAGGTTACATATTGCAGCACTGTGTCAGCCGCAGTCAGTTGCAGCAATCCCGTCACTGAGTCCAAATCAGTCTTGAACACAAACCCATGCTAGCACTGAGTGCTCCTGCCTTGTCTAGTACTAAGGAAGATAATAAGCTGAGGTTGTATCTATCCATAACGATGAACATAAAAGACCTTTACACAATTACAAAGATCAGGACTACTTCTTCTATGCCTTACGCTTTGATCAATATTCATCCCTCAACCAGCATCATTAAATAAACAGGTGATCTTATCATTCATAGAAATTCTACAATGTGAATACAGGCCATTCAGCCCATCAAGTCCACACCGACTATCTGAATAGCGTCCTACCCAGACCCACCTCACATCCTATCACAGTAACCCTGTACTTCCCATGGCCAATTCAGCTAACGTGCACATCTTTGGACTGTGGGAGGAAACCAGAGCACCTGAAGGAATCCCCTGCAGCAGACATAGGGAGAACATGCAAACTCCACACAGACAGTCAGTCACCTGAGGCAGGACTTGAACTCAGGTCCCTGGCTCTGTGAGGCAGCAGGGCTAACCACTGAGCCATTGTGCCACCCATTCTCAGATGTCCATTTCTGGAAATTTACTGTGAGCAATTTGGTTGTTGTACTTCTGGTGATGTAACTTGTGACTACACTTCAAAATTAATTATTCGTCTCAGATGTTTTTGTGCACATTGAAGTCCTGAAAGAAGCGACATAAATGCAGGAATTACTTGGTAATATGTATGGATTTGTCTCTTACTAACAGTAATAACTGTTATAATAACAGCAAAATAATTACAGATACTGAATTAAGTGCCAATAACTATGTGTTGCAGGGGTCAGACTCATTTCCAGAATAATTCTGTTGCTTGTAGTATCCAATATTCTTAGGCAACAGGACACACCATGAGTTTGTTTTCAAAAGAATGCAGTGTTCTATGAGATGGGTAGTATCTGCTATTCTTAATGTTAAATCGGCAGCATGAAGAAAAAAAAATTTAGTCTCTAACAGTGGCTGTACACTCCTGCAATACAGGAACCCATTCATGACAATGACAAAACACCTACAGATCCAACTGCAATGAGAAATATAAAACATTATCCAACCATCAAGATAACTCAGCTGCACAACCCAATTTTCCAATGTATTCTGTTATTTGAGAAACCGCTCAGTGAAGGAAGATTTTTTAAAAATAAAAGCATGATTAGTTGAAGAAGCAAAGTCAAAACTAACGTATGACATAAAATAATTGGGACAGGACTGAGCTTAGAACATATTTGGGGATATCAATTATCACAGCCAAAATGTTTAGGTGTAGAAAAAATATTGGAAAATGTGATATAGAAATAATAAAGAAAACAAGCAAAAAGCATTAATATGGTTTGGGGAACAAAAACTGAAATTCCCCAGAAGGGTCACTAAACCCAAAATGCTAACTTTGATTTCTCTCCACAGATGCTGCCAGACCTGCTGAGCTTTTGCAGCACTTTCTGGTTTTGTTTCTGGTTTGCAGCATCTGCAACTCTTTTGGTTTATTTATTACGGTTTGGGGATTGTGGAAGCTCAGGATTTGGGGCAAGATTTCCTCCCTACTCTATGTGTAATGGTACTACAAATTAATTGAGTCTGAATTTCCACAGGATTCTATTGAAGAGACAGCCATAGTCAGAAATGTTTGGACACAAGTTCTACACCTGAGATGTCATAATTTAGTTCTGAGGAATGCAGCACAAAGGCTACCTTTCAGTTAGGATGTTAAATTCAAAGTCTGCCTCTCGCGTCAGACTGTTAGGGAAGATACCACAATACGATACAGAAAAAAGCAAAGGAACTCTCTTTATTGTCCTGATCAATATTTATCCATCAGCTGTTGTCACAAAGGAAAACAGATGCTCTCAAAGTTTATTGCACATTGCTATGATCAAATTGGCTGCTACAGTTCCTATAGAAGTGTGAAAGAGTGGAAGCCAGGTGAGAACAGTGAAAGGACATGCTATCACACCTACCCTTTCGCACGTCCACCACCTGTCCCATATGTAATAGAGTGTGCAGTAGCTGCATCGGACTATACAGCCACCTATGGACTCACCCTGAGAGTGGAAGAGAGTCATCCTCATCTACAAGGGACCTCCAATGTTAATGATGATAACTGTGACTTATGAAAGTGATTCATTAGCTTTAAACTGATTTCGATGTCCTAAGGATTTGAAAGGTACTACACACATATTTCTTCTTTCTTTGATCTCCATAACTTGCTGAAATCCTGAAGAAAGTGACATTTAACCAGTTACACTTTCTTTTTCAGTTCTGCCAAGCTCTGGCCACAGAAGGAATTGAAGCTAATAAGTGGGAGGAAGAGCTCAGTTAGAAAAGGTTTTATTGATAATACCTCAAAAGCAAATGAAAGGGAAGAGAATAGAGTAGTCAGTGCAAATGTGGTTCGAGGCACTAAGATAACAGTCAAACTAAAAAAAGCAATGTAAAACAATCATGAGAGAAATAAGAATTCTGTGAATCAAACATGAGAGTAGAAGGAGAGGTTAGAGTTTGTGATCTAAGTGTTCTGTATACAAATATGTGGACTATAAGGAACAACTCCAGTGAATTACAGATGCAAATTCAAATTGGGAGGGTATGACAAGGTAACGATTGTAAGACCAGCAAGACCTTAATGATGGGGAATGGAATATACCAGGTTTGCAGGAACAATGAATAGACAGTAAGCTTTTTGATCAAGGATGAAGTTACTTCAATATGAAGAAAGGATATTATGAAAAGCATGTAGCAATGGAGCATTAATACTCAAAATTAAATAACACCAGATGAGATTAGGAAACACCTCTACATGCAAAAACATAGTTCAAACTTAGAAAACTCTTCTCTTAAAATGTCAGTACAGTAAAGAATATGGAGTAATAGCAGATAGGTGGGGTCAGGTCACAGGTCAGCCATGGTCTTATTGAGTGACACAACAGGCTGGAGGGGCTACATGACCTATTCCTGCTCAGATTCCAGGAGAAATTCTAGGTGATTACTTATTAACGAGTTTGTGATTTTGTTGTACAGGGTACATTGCATCTTATATGGAATAACCTGTGATATCAGACTAGGAGTAAATATTGAACCAAGCCTGAGATCTAGATTTTGAAAAGTATGAAGTTTTTGATTGAACAACCTAAAAGCAGAGCCTGCTTTAGAAACAATGTTTTATTCCTGCATTGTTGGAGCTGCTAATAAATGGTAAACTAGAGAGGAGTGAAAGGAGAAAGATTAAACAGGACTGGAACAGTCTAACCCCAAATCTTCAGAAATATCTTGATTTGAGTTTATTTAGATATTTTTGAGGATGCTATTGAACCTCGTTGTGTCCATTTCCTTAGGACAACATGAGGTCACAGAAGTGCAAGTTAGAAGGCTAGGCTCCCATATCCAAACAGTATGAGAAAAGCATATAATAGCAAACTGGTTTAATCTGTACCAATAATGTCACCCTTTTGAAACTGATCCCTTTTAACTGTAAATCGACTGAGGAAAATTTCAGATATATGCAATTGATAGAAAGATTTAAAAATTACAGCAAGAAAGAAAGGTTTGCATTCATTTAGTGCCTTTCCTGGCCTTAGATCATCACAAAACACTTGAGCTAATGTTACACTTTGGAAATATGGTCAACGCTTTAATGGAGGAAGCATGGCAAGAGATAATAGGATTGCACCAGATACCCTTGGCAATTGTTGAACATGGTAAGATAGAAGGCAGATCTTTGTTATTCTTCATAAAATCCTGACAGTGTGCAGGCTATTTCACCCACCAAGTCCACACCAGCCCTCTGAACAGCATTCCATCCAGACCCATCCCAGCCCTGTAACTCTGCATTTCCATGGCTAATCCACTTGGCCTGCACATTATGTGCAATTTCCCATGGCCAATCCACCTAATCTGCACATCTTTAGACTGCTGGAGGAAATCAGAGCACCCACAGGAAACCTGCACAGACACAGGGAGAACATGCAAACTTCACATAGTCACCCCCGAGGCTGGAATAGAACCTGGGTCCTTGCTGAGCTAGCAGTGCTAACTATTGAGCCATTCTGCCACTCAATGTAAAACAAGGCATATAAAATTTCCCTGATACAACTGGTAAGCAACTTTAGAGGGCAGTTAAAAGACAAATGTGTTACAATGGAAATAGTGCAACATTTAAGATAGACTGGGGAAGGGTGACAAATTTCCTTCAGTGGAAGTCATACAGGCACCATTCCCATTTCATATATTGGGCACATTGGAGTCAACGTACATTTGTTGTTCTATCTGGAGGTTGACTAAAACTTATTAAAAGGATTATTTACAGACATGGTACTCAACACAGAGGATTGATAACAGTTGCAGTATTCTCAGAACCATGAGATGGTGTTGGGAGACTGGGATAAGTGATTGACATCTGTGGAGTTGCACTTCTCATGTGCCTCCTATATTGGTTAGCAGTGGGAGCAGCTGATTGAAGTTGGTTGATATTTACATCAGCTGCTCACACAGTTAATAACTACAGGAGGCAGTGGAGAGTTCAAGCAACATCAATCTACGAATAGATTTAATGTGAGATCGGATCAATCTCTGCTGCATTTTCTTGGCTCGATGTACTCTTGTGGCTTTTAATGTTTGCCTGTTTATATGGCAGAGTGGTAATGCTGATGGGTTGCATCAATGAAATATTCAGATTTGTAAAAGTTGGTCAGCACTAGGCTGTGCAGGATAGCTAATTTGTTTAATATGATGATAATGAGTGGTTAGGGCCATTTTCCGACGAGAGGCAGCTGCCTCAGAGAAGGTGACGGGGACTTTAGCAATGTTTTATTTTCTGACTTTAAAAGCAATTGAACTGAAAATCTCCAACTTTGTGAGATTTAAACTCATATTCTGTGGATTATAAAACCAGACTTCTGGATTACCAGTCTTAGAACATGAGCACCAGGCTACTTGGTGATTTATGATGTTGAAAATCATTTCAGTTCCTTTGTGGTAGTTGCGATTCCCTGGTGATCGATGTTGGAGATGCAGCTGCTTTTTCAATTACCTGGGAAAGCAGATTCTGAATCTAAATTCCTTGTTTCCTTCTCTCAAGGAGAGCACCAGGGAATTTTACAGGCAGACTTTGCACTGGAAAACCATGGAATTGAATGCATCTAATTGATTAAAAATTTTGGACATTGCTGTTACGATGCCAGACACTCTTCACTATCACCAGGGTTATCAAATGAATCATTAACTCGCTGCTGAACAATGTACTGATCTTAGAAACCATAATTAACCATTTGCTCATGTATCTGAGTCAACTATATTCAGATGGGCAAAAAGGGAGCTACAAAAATTAGTAAGTCAACTGTTCCAACTTGTTTTATTGCTTCATAAGGGAAATCTGACCTGAAACATTAACCTGTCATTGTTTTTTTTGTAGATCTTAATTGATCTGTTGTGTGTTTTCAGCATTTTAGGGATTGATTTCCAATTGCAGTGTTTTTATTTTAATTTGGAAATCTGACATGTAGATAATCAGGAGCACAACCTTTTTCTCAACTTTTGAATCATAAATTGCTTTACTTCTCTTTTTTTTAACTTTTTTTTTCTGGTGTTTCTTTCTTTGTTCTCTCAAACCCAGTGTGAGTGGTGAGAGCAGTAGCAAGGATGTTGAATGTATTCCCTGTATCTGAATTGGGAGATCCAAGGTGCTCTGATGTTGGGATCAGGCCTTGCTGAAATGCAGCTCATAAAAAGACCAGTCAGCTGCTAGGTATTGGTGTCAAGGCCATAGAGTATTCTGGGAAAGATCTTGGGATGCTATGGTAATGTCCCTATCTCTGAACTGGGTTCAAGTCCCACCTCTTCTGATAGTGATGCAAATATCTCACTAGCTCTACTTATCAATTTTGTTTGATACCCACATGGTCACTAGCCATTTCATTTGTTTAGCCACTTTCTCAAATGAAATAAAAATGTCCTTCTCCTCAAACTGTGGTAATGTCTGGACATATTTAGACAGATCCCCACCAGGCTTTCGACTGCGATGGGTTTGTTCTTCATCACAATGCCGTTTTAAGTTGACTTTCCTCTTTCATTGCCAACTTTGGAAGTTGAAAACCTCTTACCTTGTAATTCTCCTCTGCTCAGGTCTTCCATTCTTTTTCTTTTTCCTCTGCTTTTAATCATAATTCAGATGGTTTCATTTTCTTTTCTCTTCCCTTTTCCCTTGTCATTGCCTCTAACTCCGGCTGCTGCATTGACAATTGAATTTTAGCCACTTCCAATGATTGTAATTGCATTCCTGGCAATTGTAAATGCACAGCTGTTGCTGCAATTGTCTCCCGCTTCCTCAAAGACACAGGCAACTCCAACTTTAACTTATTTGCCTGTTGTTAAACTTTTGCCTTATTCACTTTCTGTAACAACTGAAGTGAATTCTTCCAACCCCCAGGAAATTCTTGGTGACCATTAATACACAAGGCTCACCCTATTTAAACCAAGTGCATACAATACCAGAAAAACCATTCAACACCTACTGTCTTTGCATCCTATAATATTAAATCTAACCTGTAATTAGAAATTTTGATTCTTTCAAGCCCCCAATTTGTCATAGACCAGACCAAACCACACCTCCTTCCCCGCAATTATGTCCAGGAGATAGCATAGACCCTAACTTTTATCTTATTTAAAGGCAAGGTGCTGTGTTCCAGATGTAATTCAGTTGGTCACACAAATGACATTATTCAAAACAACATTTAATCAAACAGTCGTTAAAATACAACAAACCAAAGAGAAACTTGGAATAACATAACTCTGTTGTTGTGGTTCTGTTCGCCAAGCTGGGAATTTGTGTTGCAGACGTTTCGTCCCCTGTCTAGGTGATATCCTCAGTGCTTGGGAGCCTCCTGTGAAGCGCTTCTGTGATCTTTCCTCCGGCATTTATAGTGGTTTGAATCTGCCGCTTCCGGTTGTCAGTTCCAGCTGTCCGCTGCAGTGGTCGGTATATTGGGTCCAGGTCGATGTGCTTATTGATTGAATCTGTGGATGAGTGCCATGCCTCTAGGAATTCCCTGGCTGTTCTCTGTTTGGCTTGTCCTATAATAGTAGTGTTGTTCTAGTCAAACTCATGTTGCTTGTCATCTGCGTGTGTGGCTACTAAGGATAGCTGGTCGTGTCCTTTCGTGGCTAGTTGGTGTTCATGGGTGCGCAACAGCCACGCTCAGACAACCACTCACCAGGATGGAGGACCCGATACCCAGCATGAGCAAAACCAACGTAGTATACAAAATCCCATGCAAGGACTGCACAAAACATTACATAGGACAAACAGGAAGACAGCTAATGATCTGCATCCATGAACACCAACTAGCCACGAAACGACACGACCAGCTATCCTTAGTAGCCACACGTGCAGATGACCAGCAACATGAGTTTGACTGGGACAACACTATTATTATAGGACAAGCCAAACAGAAAACAGCCATGGAATTCCTAGAGGCATGGCACTCATCCACTGATTCAATCAACAAGCACATCAACCTGGACCCAATATACCGGCCACTGAAGCGGACAGCTGGAACTGATAACCAGAAGCGGCAGATTCAAACCACTACAAATGCCAGAGAAAAGATCACAGAAGCGCTTCCCAGGAGGCTCCCAAGCATTGAGGATGTCACCTAGACAGGGGACGAAACGCCTGCAACACAAATTCCCAGCTCGGCGAACAGAACCACAACAACGAGCTTCCGAGCTACAAATCTTCGCACAAACGTATAACATAACTCTACTGGGAAACTTAACAGAATAATAGATTACTTAACCACTAAAGAGAAACTGTTCCAATATAGGAACCCATAAACATACCTTTTACATTGGCAAATTCAGTAAAATAGACTGCCTCACGTACAATGTTTCTGCAGTCCAGGAGGACAGAACAGTAAGAGAAAATTCTGACAGAGAGAGAGAGAACTCCAGCTTTTATTGTAGCAGGGAGAGATGTGTGGCAATTTCAAAACCCCAACTGCTGAAAGCTAAACTAAAAAACTGGGAGCCTGACTCCACTCATTCAGGCTGCTTTTATTGTTCCAACATTTAAAAAACCCAAGGCCTCCCAAGGTGTTTACTTTATTGACTGGGAAAGACCCCCTCATCTTTGTCTTAGCCTATCTTTATAAAAGAAACAGAACAAGTATACCTCTTAGAGCTGTAGTATCATTACACGTAGATTCCAAAGAAGGTACACGCAGGTATGGAGACTGAGTCCATGCTTAAACTTTAGAATCCATGTTCATATTATCTGTACTACACTGGTGAAAGAATGCTGAAAATCACACATTTTGTCACTTCAGTTACTTTGCAATGCTCCAAGGCAGGAAAATAATTTCAACATTATTATAAAAGAACATTTCTCTGTAAAGTGCAATTGTCTGAAAAAGTGAAAGTAGTTCTTAAGAACTGCTTTGAAATTGGGACCCAAAATGTTAAACCTGTAAGTTTTGAATTTCTGCAAGCCTTTTCCTAAAATATCTGGTGGGGTTAGTTATAAATTGATTGCTGTGCTCCATGTGATAGATGTATGCTATACTCCAATGTATTTGTTCATATTTGGAACAAGAGCATAGTCATAAGGTCATATTGTACAAATGAAGGTTATGCAACTTATTGTGCCAGTGCCAATTATTTTAAGAATTGTCCAATTCATACAAAATTTGCAAATATAATCCAACTTCCTCTTGCAATAGTTTCTACTTCTATTATCTTTTTAGGTAGTAAGTTCTACATCACAATAATCTACTATGTAAAAGACTCCTCTTCATCTCTCCTGTGATACTGTTGACAATTAACTTAAAGCATGGAACAGCACAGCACAGTCCAGGCCCTTCGGCCCAAGATGTTGTGCCAAGCATTCCTCTTAATCTAAGATCAACCTAATCTACACATCCCTCAATTTATTGCTGTCCATGTGCTTGTGCAGCAGACACTTAAATGTTCCTAATGTCTCTAACTCTATTACCACCATTGACAGTGCATTCCATACACCCACCACTCTCTGTGTAAAGAACCTACCCCTGACATCTCCCCTATACCTTCCTCCAATCACCTTAAAATTACGACAACTCATGACTGTCGTTTCTGTCCTGGGGAAAAGTCTCTGGCTATCTATTCATCTATGCCTCTCATTATCTCAATACTAGAGGGCATAGGTTTAACATGAGAGGGGGAAGATATAAAAGGGATTTAAGTGTCAAATGTTTCTAGCAGAGGATGTTGCGTGTATTGAATGAGCTGCCATAGGAGATGGTGCACATTGGTACAATTACAACACTTAATAGACATTTGGATGGGTATATGAATAGGACGGGTTAAGAGGGATATGGGCTAAATGCTGACAAATGGGATTAGATTAGTTTAGGACATCTGGTCAGCGTGGATGAGTTGGATTGAAGGGTCTGTTTCTAAGCTGTACATCTCTATAACTCTATACAAATAACTCTCCAAGTCAGTCTCATATTCAATGTTCTGTGTTTGATTTTGAGAGTCTGTTTACAATGGTTGCTCAATGTGTTTGATTGGTTAAGCCTGGATGTGGATTCAGGGAAAAGTAAAAGGCACAAACCATGGAGAGAGCTGGAATTCAGAGCCTAAGTGTCAATTAAACATTCTAAAATGCTGTAAATAAAATCTGTTTGTGCTCATAAGCAAGTGTGATATCTGCATGGATTTGAGATATGAAACACAACAATCAGATACATTCAATAACTAAACAATCGGAATTTAGATTGTCAGCTGGAGTTTGCACTTCTAGTGAAAACAGATTTCTCATAAAAATTACCTTGCTGTTTGTTTCTCTCATGGTCAAAACTGCGATTCTAAATTTACCACCGAATACCAGAAACAGCCATCACTTTCACTACATCAGTACATTCAGCAAAGGGAGAACCTATCAATTGAAAATATCTGTTTTGAGAATGGTTTGTGAGGCTGGAGCAGGTTTTAAGATGCGTAGCAAAATGAGCAGTGGAGTGATAATGTATATTTATAAATTCATTCCCTATCTTCTCCCTAGTGACTGTACTGAGAAGAGTTCTACAGTGGAATAGGAAACAAAGACCAAGGGCTTTCGTGCTCAGGCTAGCATTAATCACCAGGGAGAAAATACTGCATTGATTGAAAAGGCAGTTTTTTTTATTAACAATAGCTTTAAGATGTATCAATGTAACAGTTTTATTAGATTTCCAATTATTTTAGCTTTACCCCATCCTCATTAAGTGTGCATATATTCTTAAAGGTCCCTCCAGGAAACAATTCCAATACCTGCAGCCATTCCAAATTAAAGAATAGGATGGAATACACACCTGGAATGCTAAATGATATTTAGTATTGATTTTGGCTGTTATGTCGCTTCCAGAATAGTTAAAGGACAAAGTTTAATGATTGTGGTGCTTAGAGTAGCATGGCATGGTGTTACATATAGGTGGGTTGGGTTTGTACTCCTAACTATGTTTCACACCTTACTCTTATGGAAAGGTAAACAATGTCATGAGGGATGGATGGGAAGCAACTGCCTTCAAAGCGTTAAAATTCCTCTTGCAAAGAAAAAATGAGAAAGTTAAGAAATAGTATAAACTCTAACAAAAAAACAGTTGGTTAATTAGCAAGAGCAACAACTGCTATTACATTGTCACAACATATGAAACATGAAGAAAGCAAGTAAACAACAGCTGGTGCATGGAGCTTGTATGTTTATAAAATGGTACAGGCTACAGGATCTGTGAATGTGCTTCCTCCTTGTTACTTTCATATCATCTCCACTCTTCACAACTCTCCCCTGTCTTCCACCCGTCAAGCTTAATGGTCTTTCCCTCACTCCACAATGCATGTAACCACAATCCAAAACCAAAAACAGAAATAAAATCTTCAAAGAGCTCAACTCTATCTGGGTGTGAAAGTTAACAGAGTAATGAAAAATATTCTCTTCTCCAAGTCCCTAGTGTCCATATTGTGACTCCTTTACTAATCCAAATGCTCCAGGAATCAATATGTTAGCAAACATTGAGGCAGCCTGCCTTATCTGACTAAGTGGCACTAACAGAGGTAGTGGCAGAATGAATGGTGCAGGAGGACCATCCTAAGATAGAGCAGCAGACTTCTCTCTCATTCAGCCAAAGCTACTCTTCTGTACTTCAGTACTCTGGCTCTGCTGAACACTAGTGTTCAGAAATTATATTATTTTCTGTAAATCTGTGAACATTGGCCACCAGAGCAGGGTAGCATCTGTCTGAATGTTCATGCCAGCAGTGTTTGAATCTGTAAAGGCAGTTAGAGCTCTCCATTGAGATTTCATCATGGTGGGCATAGTATGATGTTTTTGGAGCCAATTGCTCCATGCTAAACGAAATGGTCTCCAGGCTGTACACGCAGCCTTGATGCAAGTTGAATGGGATTGGATTAATCCATGCTCTGAGACATTGTGCACAAAAATTGCTAGTAGATACACAGTGGAATTTTCTGGCTTTCAACTTTCATTGGTAGACTAAGCCCTCAATGTCAGCATTTGAGTCCTCCAGAATCAAGTTCAGAGAATGTAATCTCACCCTCTCAAAATTCAATTCTCCTTCCCTGGCATTTACACATCGGCATGCTGATTCACCGTGCTATCTCACATCTACAATATGTGTGGCACTAACTTCTAAGCTATTAGAATCATTTTGAGTGATGGCATGTTCTGGACAGCGGTCTTCCTGTTATGAAGTGCGGGGGGGTGTGCGCTTTTTCAGCAGCTGAATGGAAAGAGTGGGACAAGGGTTAGTTTTTAACACAAAGGAAACATCGAATGGTGAAAGTGTTTATAGTTTGTCATGCAGATTATGGAAGACAGTGACTAAAGGAAGGTAGGATTTTAAGAAACTCAATGTAATTTCACGTCCATTCTTGTCACTCACTATGCAAATGATTTCCCCATTACCCTGATGACCAATAGATTTTCAATCACTTGGAATGCACTCTCCTGCTTGTTTTTTTCCATACAGACCTTGGTTGACATGTTTTTTAACTAGTGAGCAACATTCAGAGAGATTTGAAAATGTAATGATAATTGCTGTTTGATGGTAATAGACAAAGTTTCAGATCAGCCAACCAGAATGGAATGTGGGACAGTAGATATTGTCCAACTTCCTTTGCAAGGTCCTTGCTATTTCTGGCCACTGTACTGCTTTATGTGAATGCTGCCCAGTGGCTCTTTTCATACTGGGAAACAAGTACTTCTTGAGAGTGGTACTGGAAAAGCACAGCAGGTCAGACAGCATCCGAGGAGCAGGAAAATTGACATTTTTGGGCAAAAGCCCTTCATCAGCCCTTCCTCTCTCATCTTGACTCTAATCTCCAGCACCTGCAGTACCCACCTCTGCCTAATAGTACTTCTTGCTTCTCGGAGTCACCATGGGCCCTAGAAAACATCAGGAGGGAGCAAAATGAGGCTAATGAAAGGCAGCTTTGTTCAAGGTTGAAGAATCAGCATCACCTACTTTTGGGATTTTATAATTATGACCTTTCACAATTTCCATTCCCCACCCCCATCTGGCCTTCCATTTGTCAACCCTCCCTCAATTCACAACAAACGTAATCACAACTCCAGGTCAAAAAACAAATCTTCAAAGGACTCAACTCCATTTGTGTATAATGGTTAACAGAATTAAGAATTATCTCTTCTCCAAGTCCCTCATGTCCATGTTGTGACTCCTTTACTAATCCAAATGCTCCAGGAATCAATATTTTCACATGGATTGGAACAGTGTGCCTTATCTGACTATGTGACACTAACAGAGATAGTTTTCACCTCCTCCTGACAAAAACATGTGTGTGGCCTTGTCCTATAAGAAAGAGAGTATGTTAGTGACAAATTGATCAAATGTTGGAAGATATATCTAGTATTGGTTCAGAGTAATGACAAAGTCTGAAGTGTGGTTCAGTAATAGTAGGAGAGTAAAAGGTACACCCAAAGATGTGAGCAGAGAAGACATCAGTATTAGTATTTTGATCATTTTAGTAAGGTGTAGAATTTCTCCTGGCATTGCCACCATGCCTGAAAGCTAACCTGTATTGATTTCCTCAGCTTGTTGTTACAATTGACAGCTGAAGAATTACTGCTGGGTTTCTGACTCTGTTGGGGTTGGGAATAGATTTTACCCCTGTCTATCAGTGCCTTTATTAGATTAGATTCCTTACAGTGTAGAAATAGCCATTTGGCCCAACAAGTCCACAATGACCCTCCAAAGAGTAACTCACCCAGACCCATTCCCTACATTTACTGATGACTAATGCATCCAGCACTGTAGGCAACTTAGGCATGGCTAATCCACCTGGCCTGCACATCTTTGGATTGTGGGAGAAAACCAGAGCACCCAAAGGGGTGCTCACGCAGCCACAGGGAGAATATGCAAACTCCACACAGAGTGTCTCCCAAGGCTGGAATTGAACCCAGGTCCCTGGCGCTGTGAGGCAGCAGTGCTAACCACTGAGCCACCGTGCCACCCACCGAAGCTATCGGAAACTGTAATACAAGGAACCTGTTCTGACCTCTCCTAGCCATTTCTTTCCATTTCCAAATTTTCCCTCCGATTTGCCATTAAAACATGCATCAACAGCAACAGTTTCTTCGATTTACAGAACAGCTGAAACGGTGCCAATGCCCTTCTCAGACAATGAATGCTATTGAGTCAAAGAAGGGTGCACTAGGACAGGTAACTGAAGCTTAGTCAAAATGGTAATGATTAACAGTTTCTTGAAGAGAGTGAGATGGAATGGCAGAGAAGGTAAGTTCAAAGACTGAGGACACAGCTGACAGTATCAGGCTGCATGGTGCACATAAGGCCAGTTTTGGAAAGGCACAGAGTTCCTGCAGGGTAGTTGGGTGGGAGGATGTTAGAGGTAAGAAGGACTGAGGGCATGGAGGGATTTGAAGGTGCAGATGAGAAGCTTCAAATTGCTGCATTGCATGACAATAACCGAACACAGATCACTGAGAAAAGAGTGGTGCGCATGCAGGATTTGATGCAAGTTACTACATGGGCAGCTGAGTTTTGGATGGTCTCTGTGTCATGGAGGGTGGAAGGCAGGAGGCTGGCATAACGAACATGAGAGTGGATGAGTTTAAACAGAGCAAAAGTATGGGCTAACGTTTCAGCATCAAGTTGGCTGAGATATCATAGGAGTGAAAATGGGCTGTTTATGTGATCTCAATGGTATAGAGTTAGAAGTCAAAAAAATACCAATGTTGCAACAAAGTGAATTTAGTTTCAGATGATCTTCAGAGACAGGACTGAGTTTGCATATCAGTTACACATAGAGTAGGAGGCATCTATTTTGAAGAATTTATTTCTCCTACTTTTGATTTCCTCAAAGAGATTGTGGGCTCTGAATGAATGAGTGAAGTGCGATACTCTCCTTCTACATCTTGGGGTGAGGCCTTGCTCTCTCCAGATCCTGATGGTGACTGCAACATCATCATTCTGTACAAAGTGCCTAAGGTAGTTCCTTGGAACAAGGATAATCATCGCTCTTCCAGTCTTTTCACATTGGGAGGTGAATGCATTGCAGCTACCACACAGTTCTAGCTGATCAGGAAACTTTTCCAACCTTATTAGCATGCTGGAAGAATTCAGATTCATAACCAACCTGTTTAGCTGCATTATGACCTGCACGAGATACGTTGTGATTTGAATGCAGAGATTCTAGTCCAGAGGTAGTGACATCCCCACTGCACTATAAGATTTCTCTAAGTTTATTTTAAAAATTGCTAAGACATACAGTATAATTAAGAGTGAAGAAAAAGAGCCAAGCATCATTCCTGGTTCTGAAGGAGGGTCACTGGACCCAAAATGTTAACCCTGCTTTCTCTGCACAGGTGCTGCTAAACTGCTGAGTTTCTCCAACAATTTCTGTTTCTGTTTCATCATTATTTTCTTTGTTGATTGTTTCCTCAGTCTGCTGCTAAAGCCTGGAGTCTGTGCGAACAGGACGGAGTTAAAATTGGACACTTGCCAAAACTGAACAGACGTTTCCAGGTCATTCATTAGCCTATAACCATTTTATACCAGCGTTCCACCAATAATGGGGATGTAAATAAGTAGATCGAGGAAATGTGCAATTCCCTCCAGAGCTCATTATTAACTTTTTTTTTAAATAAAAAGAGGGTCAACTCTGATGTGAGAGTCACATCAGAACAACTCTCTGTCTATATTCTAATGTTGGTAACTGTATTTCTGTTAAGAAAGAAATAGGTAACTGAAGAAATTGTTTTCTGCAGTGGAACCTCTCTATTTGATGTGCACAGTAGTTAGCAGGCTTTGGTTTATAATTTTTAACATCCATTTCAGTGAACGAGCGAGGTAACATTCAAAGAGATTTGAAGCTGTAATGTTTATTGCTGTTTGATGCTAATAGACAAAGTTTCAGATCAGTCAATCAGAATGGAATATGGGACAGTAGACATTGTCCAACTTCCTTTGCAAGGTCTTTGCTATTTTTGGCAGCTTGAACTGCTTTATGTGAATGCTGCCCAGTGGCTCTGTTCATACTGGGAAACAAGTACTTCTTGCTTAGCGGACTCACCCTGGGTCCTAGAAAACATCAGGAGGGAGAAGGAGAATGAGGCTAATGAAAGGCAGTTTTGTTCAAGGTTGAAGAATCACCATCACCTACTTTTGGGATTTTCTAACAATGACCTTTCACAATGCTATTAAGTTATCATTGTCAATATAAGAAAGAAATTCACTGTTACATAGGAAGTATTATACTGATCATATTCAGAAAAACTTAGCATTTGACTTAAATGGGAAGATATATGAACAATTAGGAAGGAATGCATTAAGTAGAGAGAGAAACTGGTCTAAGTGGTAATTTATTTGTTTACGTTTGTATTGTGCACAAGAACTAAATTCGATGCATGGGCGATAGTTTTATTGAGTGGTAACGGCAAGTTCAATGGACTTGATTTTGTTAAACTAGAAAGGATACAGAAAACATTTACAAGGGTGTCACTGGGACTGGGGGGGTATGAATTATAAGGAGAAGCAGGATGAGCTGTGAATTTGTTTCCCTCGAGTGTCGGAGGCTGAGGGGTGCATTATGGAGGTTCTTAAAATTATGAGGGGCACAGATAATAGTCAAGGTCCTTTACCAATGGTAAATGAGTTCAAGAGTAGAGGGCATGAGACGGGGAAGATTTAAAAGGGAGCTGAGGGAAACATTTTCACACAAAGGGTGGATGTGTGTACGAAATGAACTGCCAGATGAAATGGTAGAGGTGGGTCCACTCACAACATTTGAAAGACATTTGGACACGTACACGGAGAGAGAAGGTGTATAGAGACATAGTCAAGAGTATGGTGCTGGAAAAGCACAGCAGGTCAGGCAGCATCTGAGCAGCAGGAGAATTGATATATCGGATGTAAGCCCTCCATTCCTGATGAAGGGCTTATGCCCGAAACGTCGATTCTCCTGCTCCTCGGATGCTGCCTGATGTAATGTGCTTTTCCAGCACCACACTCTCAATTCTGATCTCCAGCATCTGCAGTCCTCACTTTCTCCTTAGAGTGACATAGGCCAAATGCCGGCAAATGGGATTAGTTAAGTCTGGAATACCTGTGCGGTATGGACGAATTGGACCAAAGGGCCTGTTTCCATGCTGCATGACCCTATGACTGAATGTCCTGCTCCTGGTTCTATTTCTTGTAATACCAACTTAATTATATCATTGGTTACTAAGAGGACTATGGGGATGGTGTTTCAATGCAACTTTTTTGCTGCTTGATAAATCAGGAGTGATAGCACTGCATGATCTCAGTGCAGTTTCCCACTTTCTTGTTGCTTCAGAAAGGACGGAGTGTGGAGTAACAGAAGAAGATCAGCCTGAAATCTCAGAAAGCAGTGAAACTTGGAACTCAGTATCAAGACGATCATTATTCATAGGACCTTTCAACAGAAATTACCAGCGTCAATTTAACGTGGATCCCACAGCAATATCACATCCTAACATCTGCAGCCAAATTCAATCAGAAACATCTGTCTATTTTGTCCCCATCTGTAAAGCTGACATGGCACCATTGCCAGATTTAATAATCTCCTCAAATAACAATGCCAATTTAAAGAAAAGCATCATATTTATTTACCAAATAACAGTTACTGAGCTATTTTCCCATCATCGTGTTTTGATCAGGTACCAAGATGTGATTTTCTTTTGTGTCTCTTGTGGGGTTGCAACCAAATGGCTACAAGAGGCTGGAAGGACAGAGCCACATATCCCATATGACAGTAGTGGGAGGATCAACTTTGCACACTTTCTGTGCTTTGACCTCCGTAGTCTAGCCTTCCTCCTTCTGTGGTCTTAGACTAAGCCTTTGCCAGCTGAACCAGTGCATGAACATATGTTGTCAACTAGAAACAATCAGCAGCAGCATTATTCAATGCTGGTAATGCTACTGGTTGGCAAATGATCAAGAGGATGGCAGCCTTTAATCATATCCGAGAGTCTCCAAGAGGGTGTTCCTTGTAATTCAAGCAGATGAGGTCAAGATGTAAGGATTTGTCAAGTACCTCAATCCTAAATTTTCTGAGGATTGAATACAAAGAGGAAAAGCTCTCACAATATTCCCCTCAAAAGCTTGCTGCCATAGCACTTTTTAAAAAATGCCCCTCTGCAGTTATATTACAGTTCCAATCCCCATGCTTTCTAATAAAATGGAAATGAGCTGCTTGTTGTTTTGCAATATATGCTAAGGAATTACTGCAATTATGTACAAGTGAGGGGCAAACTGATTCACAGCTGACTCATTGCCATCGTAACTACTGACAATTCAGGAGGAGGCAATGACCTGGTATTATTATTACTTGACTATTAATCCAGAGACTCATCTAATGTTCTGGGGATCCGGATTCAAATCCTGGTACAGCAGATGGTGGCATTTGAATTCCACAAAAAATATCTGAAATTAAGAAACAACCGATCACCATTAAACCATTGTCAATTGTTGAAAAAAATTGGTTGACTAATGTACTTTAGGGAAGGAAATCTATCATCTTCACTTGGCCTGGCCTACATGTGACTCCAGACCCACAGCAAAGTGTTTGATTTACAACTGCCCTCTGAAATGTCTTAACAAGCCAGCCAGTTGTATCAATCATTATGAAGTATCAACAAAGAAATGAAATTGGACAAACTACCAAGGCAGCAGAAAAGACAACAGCAGAAACAACCCTGTTGACCTTGCAAAGTACTCCTTAGTAACACCCCAGACTGGTGCCAAAATTGGGAGGTAGACAGGCAGAAAGCTGGAAGAACACAGCAAGCCAAGTAACATTAGGAGGAGAAGAAGTCAATGTTCTGATTATAACCCTTCTTCAGGAGTGGGAGTGGGCGTAAGGAGAGCTACAGTTAAAGGGGGTGGTGGGGGCAGGGTGGTGAAGAGGGGAAAGGTGAACACGGGTAGAGGGTATAACCTGGTTGGTCAATGGGAGGAACGAATCCGGTTGGTGGCTGGAAGGAAGGATCAGTGGACCACTGTTTCATGGACAAGTCAAGCAACAGCCTGACATAGTCATACTCATGGAACCGTACCTGACAGGCAATGGCACAAACCCCACCATCACCATCCCTGTATGTGTCCCGTCTCACCAGCAGGACTGACCCAGCAGAGGGGGTGGCACAGTGGGATACAGTTGGGAGGGAATTGCCCTGGGAGTCCTCAACATTAACTCCAGACCCCATGAAGTCTCACGGCTCCAATTTAAACATGGGCAAGGAAACCTCCTGCTGACTACCACGTACTGTCCTTCCTCAGCTGATGAGTCAGCACACTTCCACATTGAACAACACTTGGAGGAAGCACTGAGGGTGGCAAGGACACAAAATGTACTCTGAGTGGGGGGATTTCAATGTCCACTACCAAGAGTGGCTCGGCAGCAGTGTTACTGATCGAGCTGGTTGAATTTTAATGGACATAGCTGCGAGATCAGCTCTGTGGCAGATGGAAAGGGAACCAAGAGAATAAACATATTCAACCTCATCCTTACCAATCTGCCAGCTACAAATGCATCTGTCCATAATAGTATCAGTAAGAGTGACTACAACACAGTCCTTAAGACCAAGTCCCACCTTCACATTGAGAATACCCTCCATCATGTTGTGCAACACTATCATTGTGCTAAATGGGACAGACTTTGAACAGATCTAGCAACTCAAGGCTGGGCATCCATGAGGCACTTTGGGCCATCAACAGCAGCAGAATTATACTCCAGTACAATCTGTAACCTCAAGGCCCAGGTATGTGCATGATAAATCCAACTCAGCCAATTACTGTCCTAACATCGATCATCAGTAAAGTGATGGAAGGGGTCATCAACAGTGTTATCAAGGTGCACCTGCTCAGCAATAACCTGCTCAGTGACACCTTCCCCCACAGATGCTCAGTAGCAGCCATGTGTACTGTCGACAAGATGTGTTGCAAAAATTCACCAAAGAGCCTCAGACAACACCTTCTAAACCCATGACCATGTCCATCTAGAAGGACAAGGGTTCGGAGGAAAGGTCACTGGACCCAAAACGCTAACTCTGATTTCTCTCCACAGATTCTGCCAGACCTGCTGAGCTTTCCCAGCAACTTCTGTCTTTTTTTCTGATTTAAAGGATCCGCAGTTCTTTTTGTTTTTAGTGAGTAACCCGTCTCCTGATTCCCTGTCTAGGATCACAGGATGTATCCCAGTGGTTTTTTTTCAGACTTGGTTAAATGTAGTTAAGAGAAGACTCAACAATATCAATTTGATTAAATATGAACATTTATTGAGTAATGATAAAAGATTGAAAAGGAAGGAAAACTAAAAGACTGAACTAAGAACATCTATTAAATAATAGACAATGAAAAAGGGAAGGAAAAGAAAGTAATGAGCCCTCATGCCCTCCTGTGTGGCAGGGACCCTTCAATCAGTGGCTGGTCTGGAGGCTGATGTTATTCTGGCATTGTTCACAATCCCCGTCTGAGGTGAAATCTACCAACTTGGAATGAAACTCTCTTTCTTACACAGTGTAACAAACAACCAGCACAGAGGAATAACAGATTAGAGAAGACAAAGCTGCTTGCTAGTACAGATACACAACACACAAGCTGCAGCTGCTGTCTCATTCAAGGTCATGCAGTTTGTCAAATATCATCAACAATTTCAGTCTCTCAGCTCATCCCATGCTATAGATTTTCTCATGCTGATGTCAAATGTCATCATTAACCTTTAGCCCTTTGGCCCATCCGATACACTCCCCAAAGTATGTCCACCATCTATAAGAATTACATCAGGAGTGTAAAGGAATATTCCCCACTTGGCTGGATTAGCACAGCTCCAACAACACTCAAGAAGCTTGATACCATCCAGGACAAAGCAGCCCAGTTGATTGACACCACATCCACAAGCATTCACTCCCTCCACCACCGACGCTCAGTACTATCTAAAAGATGCACTGCAAAGTTCACCAAAGATCCTCAGATAGTACCTTTCGGACCCACAGCCAGTTCCATCTGGAAGGACAAGGGTAACAGGTACATGGGAACATCAGCAACAGCAAGCTCCCCTCCGAGCCACTCACCATCCTGACTTGCAAATACATCAACTTTCCTTCACTGCTGCCAGGTCAAAATCCTGGAATTCCCTCCCTAAGGGCATTGTGGGTCAACCTGCAGCACAAGGACTGCAGCGGTTCAGGCAGGCAGCTCACCCCCACCTTCTCAAGGGGCAACTAGAGACGGGCAATCAATGCTGACCCAGTCAGTGACACTCACATCCCATAAGTGAATATTTTTTAAAAATCCCAAATATGGTGGCTCAGTGGCTAGCACTGCTGCCTCACAGTGCCAGTGACCTGGGTTCGATTCCCACCTCAGCTGACTGTCTGTGTGGAGTTTATACATTCTCCCTGTGTCTGCATGGGTTTCCTCCGGGTGCCCCGGTTTCTTCCCACAGTCCAAAAATGTGCAGGTTAGGTGAATTGGCCGTGCTAAATTGCCCATAGTTTTAGGTACATTATTCAGGGGTAAATGGGTCTGGGTGGGTTGCTCTTCGGAGAGTCAGTGCGGACTTGTTGGGCCGAAGGGCCTGTTTCCACACTGTAGGGAATCTAATCTAAATATGTTTGGTGACTTTAGAATTGACATTCTATAGCACAGCGTATGTATCTAAACGGGAAAGTAGAATTACAGGTGAAATTAGGTTTTATTTTCACAAGAACTCAAGTACAGGAGTACAGTGAAAAGTTTATAATCTCACCTCTCATGGCACCCTCTTCGGTACAAGGTACCTCGGTACAAAATCTTAGATACAAAAAGAGGAAGAATAAAGAAAAAAAAGTTGCATTACCTTGCAGTGATTCATAGTATAAGTTAGAAATAAGACATTGTTAAAATGATAAAAATGGCCTTAATCATGCAGAATGAAGGGCTCAGCATGTACTCATGCCATGGCAGTAATATTTTACTTGCTCAAAGCAGGAAAGGAATGTGTTAATCTCAATCTAGACACAAATGGAACACACACATTGAAGTGCTTCTTTTTAAAACTGCACCTTCCTGGTGCAGCCGACACAGAGTTGCCTATTCTGTGCTGGACCTAACCAGGAATCTTTGAAGGGACCACTGGAGGCTACCTTCAAAAGGGTAACAAAGGAAAAAGATTTCCCTGAATGCGATACGACGAAAAGTATTCATGCTTATTCCAGCTTGATACCAATTTTCAGAACCTGACACCTCCCTCACAATCACTTCCCTGCTCCAGACTGCTTTGTCCCTCCCAATAAACAATGCTCCCTCTCATTCCGCTGTCTCGCTCCCACCCACTTCCCTCCTCTCCCAATCAGTTCTGTTCTCTTCCATTACTAGCACTCCATCCATCTCAATTCCTTCACACTCACTATTACTGCCTCCTTTCTCAATTGCTTCAGTCCCTCACAAGTGTTCCCATCCTTTTCAACCACATCTCACCTTCCTAATCATTTTGACCTTTTCTTCTGATGACTTTCTCCCCCACCCCCCAAATGCTCCTCTATTTCCGAATTGTGATGATGCTGCCCCTTTATCAAGGTTATGTTGGCTTTGGGTTTTTTTCCAAGAGGGGTTGTATAGTCAGCGGTGCTGAAATGGCTAACAGACAATGCCTAAGTCAACAACCAGAGGAGGTCTTTAAGTCTTTTTTTAAAACAGTTGTACAATGAAAGAGGAGTGGCCAGTTCTCCCAGTTCAGTTTTTAGTTTTGGTTTGGTTTAATATTTTTTTAGCAGGCTGTCAGAAGCTACTGGTTGCAAGGAAGCAGCTACAGTGAAAGGAGGTTTCATGCTTCAACAGATGTTTCTTGCCTGAACTTCCTGTGAAATCTCACCTGCCTGTAAGAACCTGTGTTTGAATTTACCATTTGCCAAGGCGGTTCTTTATGGGATATTGTGGGAATTGGAACAGCTTCGTTAAGTTGTGATTTTGGTTGGATTTTCAAATAGTTAGGTTATTCTAAATTCTGTTTTCTTTTCTTCGTGTTTCAACAGTAATATGTAAATAAATTCTGTTTTGCTTGAAGCTGAATGGTTTTACCAACTGCATCACTCCTTCAATATCCACTTCACATTCACCATTCTTTGAGAAGGTGAACAAACAGGTCGATGAGGGTAAAGCCGTTGATGTGGTGTATTTGGATTTCAGTAAGCGTTTGATAAGGTCCCCCATGGTAGGCTATCGCACAAAATATGGAGGCATTGGATTGAGGGTGATTTCGCTCAGAAGTTGGCTAGCTGAAGGAAGACAGACGGTGGTGGTTGATGGGAAATGTTCATATTGGAGTTCAGTTATGAGTGGTGTACCGCAAGGATCTGTTTAGGGCCATTGCTGTTTGTCATTTTTTAAAAATGACCTGGATGAGAGCATAGAAGGATGGGTTAGTAAATTTGCAGGTGACACTAAGATTGGTGGAGTTGTGGATAGTGCTGAAGGATGTTGCAGCTTACAGAGGGACATAGATAAGCTGCAGAGCTGGGCTGAGAGGTGGCAAATAGAGATAATGTGGAAAAGTGTGAGGTGATTCACTTTGGAAGGAGTAATAGGAATACAGAGTATTGGGCTAATGGTAAGATTCTTGGTAGTGTGGATGAGCAGAGGGATCTTGGTGTTTAGGTACATAGATCCCTGAAAATTGTCACCCAGGTTGATAGGGTTGTTAAGAAGACATACAGTATGTTAGGTTTTATTGGTAGAGGGATTGTGTTTTGGAGGCACAGGTTATGATAGAGCTGTACAAAAGTTTGGTGTGGCCACACCTGGAGTACTGCGTACAGTTCTGGTCACCACATCATAGGAAGCATGCGGAAGCTTTGGAAAGGGTTCAGAGCTGATTTATTAGGATGTTGTCTGGTATGGAGGGAAGGTCTTATGAGGAAAGGTTGAGGGACTTTAGGCTGTTTTCATTAGAGAGAAGAAGATTGAGAGATGACTTAACTGACACATACAAGATAATCAGAGGTTTATATAGGGTGGACAGTGAGAGCCTTTTTTCTTGGATGGTGATGGCTAGCATGAGGGGACATAGCTTTAAATTGAGGGGTGATAGATATAGACCAGATGTCAGAGGTAATTTCTTTACTCAGAGAATAGTAGGGGCATGGAACGCACTGCCTGCAACATAGTAGACTTGCCAACTTTAAGGGCACTTAAACTGACATGGGATAAACAAATGGGTGAAAATGGTATGGTGTGGGTTAGATGGACTTCAGATTGGTTCCATAGGTCGGTGCAACATTGAGGTCGGAAGGGCCTGTACTGCCCTGTAATATTCTATGGTCTATGTACTGTAAAAAAAAATAAAAGTTAGGGTCTGGGCTACATTCTTAAAATATTTTGAGGGGGAATCTGGCCTGGTCCATAGCAGATTGTAAAACCCTAGGTTTTCAGCATTGGTTTCTGTAACCCTTGAGTCAATGTAGAAGCCTGACATTGAAATCCCTCAAGGCCCAATGTCAGTTTCACCTCATGTTCACACACATGAGCCTGCATTCAGATTGTACCAAGTTCTCAGTCACTTCATTATTAAAAGCCGAACATGTATTGGAACTATTTTTCCCCTCTGAACCCTACTTGTGCTAAAAGATGCACACATGGTGGCAAGAACACGAGGGGGTAGGTTGCAGATCTCTCATGTTGTTCTCTGACAACATTTTTTGTGATTCTATTCTGGTATCCTGAAGATGAGAGCGATAGCCCTTGAAATCTGACTAACTCCCTTCTCATCACCTTCTCCTGGTCGGTAAACCCACAGGTGGTTTGACTGGTGGCAACCACAAAAAAATCTGTCAGTCAACTTTTACAAAACACTGCGCATTGCTCTCTCTGGCGTCACTTTGTCAAGAAGTGAAATGTAGCACAAGTAAAAGCAATAAGGCAAGGATTATGATTATCTTACCTTGTTTCCCCATGATAATGGATTCAAATCCTGCTGAGGAGCACACAATTTAGGCTGGTATTTCAATTCGGTCATTTGGAGCATTGCACTGCTGAACGTACGGCTTTTAGATGATGCATTAAAATGAAGATTCTTCTGCTTTTTCAAGAGAAACAATAGATTCCTCGGAAGCATACAGTAAAAGTCAGGGAAATCCCCCTGTTGTCCTAGCCAACGCCTGAAAATCCGGCCACTTTTGCACTACCTTTTCCTTCTCCAATGTCTTCATTCAATACAGTAACTGAGTAGAGAACAGCTTAAAAATGCCAGAGTTTTTATAGATGCACGGTGCCCTGTTAAATAGGGCAGTGGCACTCGGGTAGCTGGTACGTTAGGCAGATATCAGGTGAGTGGCGAGTTATTCTATGAATGGTGAGTGTTAGATTGGGCTAGACTTTTGCAAGAGGGGCACCGTAAGGGCAAGGTGAAGAGTTACTGAGGCAAGTTTGTTAAGATATGAAAAAATATCTCTCTGCGCCTCAGAGACAGAAATCTTGATACAATTGACTGAAGCAAAAAAACAAAATGAGACCCACTCTCTTGGCCAATATCAAGCCATGATCTCATTGCTGACTTTTCTATGTTCAATCTAACTGCTGTCTTCATTCAATGATATTCAGGACGAGACATCACAAGTAGTTGCTGGGCTGCAAAAGACTTATGGGGACATTCTGAAATTGTGAAAGACGCTACATAAATGTCAGTTCTTTCCTCCTGTGCAAACCAACAGTGTGTGACACCTAAGCCTTTGTTAAGGCTTAAGAACTCAGAGAAGTAGGTTTTGATGAGCTATTACCATGGTCTCAAACATGCTGTTAAAAGCTGAAGGAGAAAACACAGACCACTTAGCTGCTAAGTCTTTAAGAATTTGTTTTCTTTAATTTACTGCAGACTGTTAAATCCTCTCACTACAGCTGAACCCCATCACCTCTGGCAGGTCAGATGGACAGAGAAGCTCTTTAATATCAATGTTACTGCAACATAAAAACAAGTGCTCAGGGTCTGGAGCTCCAGCTTGAAGTCAACTTGAATATTTCACTTTCAGCTGCTGACGTATTTGCCTCTGTCACCTCAATTTGTGTTGTTCTCCACTGGGTTTAATTAGTTGTCCTAAAATCACAGTACTTTCATATGCAGTTTATAATGGCATATCTATAATTAAGCATTTCTCTTGGAGAGGAAAGGAACAAAACCTCATTTCAAATGGTCCTTAATTATACATGCAAATGGCTAAAAATGATGCAAAAACATTACTGGTCTTAGCTTGCTCTATTCTGCCCCTTAATTATTAGTTTAATTGCTGATTTTCTGCTTGAGCAGCAATGCTTAACACCTGTGATAAATTCACAATTCTAAATATGACAGAGATAATAAGGCACAAAAACAATTTTCATTTGAATGCCAAAGCAATGATAAAATGTTAGGATATTTCCACATTGAGAGCACTTTATTTTTTTTTTAAAAAAGCCTTTCCAAAGAGAAAAAAGCCCTCCATGCAACAACCCAAAAACAAAATTCAAGTATTAACATGTTTGAATGAACTCATCACATTGACCCCAATTTTCAAAGGAAAACATGTCAGGCAATTCATGCTCCAGAGTTGACAGCAGAGGCAGAAATCCCAGGATTAGGACTCTGCCTGATCTTACCTTCTATCATCAACCCTGTCACTGAACCTGGACTGATTCATTACCTGGTCAACACAATGACTCAGTAGTTAGCACTGCTGCCTCACAGTGCCAGAGACCAAGGTTCAATTCCAGCCTTGGGTGATTCGCTGTGTGGAATTTGCACATTCTCCTTGTGTCTGTGTGGGTTTCTTCCCACAGTCTGTGTTAGGTGGATTGGCCATAGCAAATGCATGGTTACAGGGATAGGTGGGAGATCAGTCTGGGTAGGATGCTCTTCACCGGATCCGAGTGGACTTCATGGACTGAATGGCCTGCTTCTATACTGTATGGATTTTATGAACAGGCTGGAACAGAGATAAGGTGGTAGAGGCCACAAGTTGGTTTTGAGGGGAGTCAATGAGGAATCTAAGATGTGAAGGTGGGGTTGGGAAATTCTGGTGAGGGATTCCATATAGAACTTGGAGAAACACCTGTCCCAGTTAATCTTGGTTCACAAAGACACCCAGAAGGACCTCTGATCCCCATCGCTAGTAGTCTGCTTGATGGGGAAGTAGAACAGAGAACAGTACAGGCCCGTTGGGCCAAGTATTTATCTTAATCTAAGATCGACCTAACCTACACATCCCTCAATTTATTGCCATCCATGTCCAGCAGACACTTAATGTTCCTAATGTCTCTGACTCTACTACCATCACTATCAGGCACTCCACGTAGCCACCACTTTCTGCATAAAGAACCTACCTCTGACATCTCCCTGATACTGACCTCTAATCACCTTAAAATTATGATGCCTCGTGACAGCCATTTCTGCCCTGGGGAAAAGTCTCTGGCTATCTACTCGAACTATGCCTCTCATTACCTTGTACAACTCTATCAAGTCACCTCTCTTCCTTCTTCTCTCCAGTGTTAAAAGCCCGAGCTCACTCAACCTCTCTTCATAAGATAAGCCCTTCAATCCAGGCAAAATCCTGGTAAATCTCCTCTGCACCTTCCCTTAAGCATCTACATCCTTCTTACAATGAGGTGACCAGAATTGTACGCAATATTCTAAATGTGGTCTAACCAGGATTTTTTAGAACTGTAGCAAAACCTCATGGCTCTTAAACTCAATCCCCCTGTTAATGAAAGCCAAAACACCATATGCCTTCTTAACAACCTGATCATTTTGGGTGGCAACTTTGAGGGATCTATGTATGGGACCCAAGGTCCCACTGTTCCTCCATACTGCCAAGAATCCTGGCTTTAACTCTGTATCCAGCGCTCAAATTTGACTTTCTCTCCACAGCTCTGCATCCTGTCAACATCTTGTTGTAGCCTGCAACAGCCCTCGACATTATCTACAACTCCATCGACCTTTGTGTCATTGGCAAACTTACTAACCCACCCTTCCATTTCCTCATCCAAGTCATTTATAAAAACTGCAAAGAGCAGAGGGCCAAGAACAGATCCCTAAGGGTCTGCAGTGGTGAACCACCTCCAGGCAGAATACTTTCCATTCTCTACCACTCACTGTCTTCTTTCGGCCAGCCAATTCTGTATCCAGACAGCCAAATTGCCCTGTATCCATACTTCCTAACTTTCTGAATGAGGCTGAATGATAAGGGAACCTTATCAACTGCCTTACTGAAATCCATATACACAACATCCACTGCTTGACCTTTGTCAACGTGTCTCGTCACATCCTCAAAGAACTCAATACAGCTTATGAGGCATGACCCGCCCTCACAAAGCCATGATGACTATCTTTAAACAAGCTATGTTTTTCCAAATAGTTATAAATCCTATCTCTCAGAATCCTTTCCAGTACCTTGCTTACCACACACGTAAAACTGGCTGGTCTGTAGTTCCAGGGATTTCCCTATTCCCTTTCTTGAACAGAGGAACAACATTCCCCTCCATCCAATCATCCGATACCACACCTGTGGAGTATGAGGATGCAAAGATCATTGCCAGAATGCAGCAATCTCATTCCTCGTTTCCTGTAATAACTTTGGATATATCTGTTCCAGCCCTGGGCACTTATCTATCTTGATGCTTCACAGAATTTCCAGCACAACCATTTTCTTAATATCAATCTGTTCAAACCTATTAACCTGGTCCATGGTGTTCTCACTATCAACAAGGTCCCTCTGTCTAGTGAATACTGAAGCAGAAAACTTATTCTGAGACTCCAGGCACAAGTTCCCTCCACTATCCCTGATTGGCCCTACCCTCTCTCTGATCATTCTCTTATTCCTCATGTGCGTGTAGAACGCCTTTGGGTTTTCCCTAATCCTTCCCACCAAGGCATTCTCGTGACCCCTCCTAGCTCTCTTCAATTTATTTTTGAGTTCTTTCCTGGCCACCCTTTATTCCGCTGAAGCTGTGCCAAATTCTTGCTTCCTCAACCTTAAGGAAGTTTCCTTCTTCCTCTTGATGAGAAGCTCCTCTTCTCTTGTCATCCAAGACTCCTTCACCTTACCATTCCTTGCCTGTCTCAGTGAGACAGTTATCCAACACTTGCAGCAAGTGCTGCTAAAACAGCCTCCATATTTCTGTTGCGCATTTCTTGTAGAGCAATTGTTCTCAATTTATACTCTACAGCTCTTGTCTAATAACAGTATAATTTCCCGTCCCCCAATTAAACACTTTTCTGTACTGTCTGTTCCTATCCCTCTCCATGGCTATGGTAAAGGTGAGGCAGTTGTGGTCACTGTCACCAAAATACTCTCCTACCATGAGTTCTGACACCTTGCCTGGCTCATTGCCGAGCACCAAATCATCAGCCTATCTACATATTGAGTCAGGAATCCTTCCTGGACACACCTGACAAAATCGGCTCCATCCAGACCATCTGCACTAAGGAGGTTCTAATCAATATTGGGGAAGTTGAAGTCACCCATAACAACAACTCTGTTGCATCTGCACCTTTCTAAGATCAGCTGTCTAATCTGTCCTTCCATCTCTCTGCTGCTATTGGGGGTCTATAGAAAACACCCAATAAAGTGACTTCCCTTTTCCTGTTACTGACGACGGAAGTCATCAATGTTCGTTACCTAGACCTGCAACTTGAATTGTCAGCAAGACAGCTATGAGTGAGATGAGGAGGAACCTCTTGAGTTAGAGTGTTATTAGGAATTAGAATGCGATGTCTGGAAGAGTGGAAGGGAGGCAGCTTCTATTGGAGGTTTCAAAAGAGAGCTGGATATATATTTGAAAGTGATGAATTTACAGGGCGTGTTGACTATCCCTAATCAGTCCTTACCCTACCAAATACATCTAAATCCTATTGAAATGCACCCTGTGGCAGCAGTATATCTTCACTCGGATTCAACTCCTCTGACAAATCATCATCAGTGACCTCGTCCAAAATTGGCTGGACATGTAAAGACCCATGTGTGGTCAGGAAAGAATGTAATATGTTCAGTCACTTTTGAAATCAGATCACCATGCTTGCTATCTTGTAATATCATGGAGTATCCACAATCTCTATGTCTCCCAATCTCTGGAAGCCATGGGCACCATAACCCCATTGAGCTGTCTGGTCTGGAAAGGATCCTCTCTGCCCTTATCCCTTGGCTCACATTCTTGGCTCTCCTCTCATCCCAAAAAGAGAGAAAAGAAAGCCACTGAATGACTGCAATGTCCTGTGTTCATCTGATCAATAAGTCACAATTGTTGAGGATGACTCAGCTATGGGAATGGAATTGTCTCATGATGACTGGGAGTGGTGGTCGGACAGATGGATGGATCAATAGATGGGAATGTGATCAAATTGAGGGGAGAAAAGCAGGATGGCTATACCTGCAAGGTAAGTGGACAATTACGACAGCAAAATGGAAACATTTGAGAAGCAGATTGATGGGCGGTGTGATGTACAGAGCGTAACTGAACATGACACTGTACTCCATGTCCCTGATCTGTTTATCTCAATACCACTGCTCTCTGTGCTGAGATTAGGTGCATAATAGCATGCTTTTGGTGTAACCTGCAACCATGCCTCTTCTGAGGCCAGTGTGGGAGCAGGTGCAGGTTTCTTCCCTTCTGTTTCTCTAACTCCCTCCAGTACAACCAGAGACACATTACCAAAATTGATTGCATTCTTTGTCCATCTGGCTCCCATCCAGCAATTACAACTCTCTCAAATTGCACATTTAGTTGTCTCTTTGGAAAAAAAAAACAAGAGTTCAGATTGTGCCATGCATTCCACATCATAGAATCACTATGATGTTGAAGCAGGCTACTCAGCCCAGCAATTCCATACCGACCCTCCAAAAGGGCATCTCACCCTGATTCATCTCATCTCCATAAACCCACATTTCCCATGGCCAATCCCCCCAACCAGCACACCTTTGGACTGTGGGAGGAAACCAGAGCACCTAGGCAGACAAGGGAAGAATGTGCCAACTCCACACAGTCACCACAGGGTGGAATCGAACCCCTGGTGCTGTGAAGCAGCAGTGCTAACCACTGAGCTCTGTGTTGCTCCAATAGGCTTCCTGCTATCTGTGATTTCAAAAACTGTAAAGTAAAAGAGCTGGCTGAATTAAAAAGATACTGATAGCGCTTACCTGTAAGTCTCACACAGTCAGGCTCATCATGTACCCACAAGTAAAACAGCAGCTGAGAACACACAGCACAGTCTGCTGCGTTGTGTGATCAGTGGATTCTGATAGCCTTTTCCTATTCTGTGCTTTCCGAAATAACGTTTTTGATGATATTTTAATTTTTAATCCGTTTTCCTAATCAAGGGAATTTCAGGAAACTCCACAGCCACCTCACGATTAACATTGAATTAGCATCAGTACAGTTGTTGATAGCAAAATGTAACAAACCCCATTATAAGTGCACTGCCAACTGTCACAGAATCTCCAATAAGATACCAGTGAATGATAGGAACATGGAGGATAACAACATTAGAGAGAAGAAGTGAGTCATTCATACCTTAAGGTGTCTTCTGCTATTCAATCATACCATGACCAACTTATTTTTATTGAGAGTGTGGTGCTGGAAAAACACAGCAGGTCAGGCAGCATCCAAGGAGCAGGAGAATTGACATTTCGGGCAAAAGTCCTTTATCAAGAATGCGGCTGTTAGCCGACGGGGTGGAGAGATAAATAGGAGGGGGGTGGGGCTGGAGGGGAAGGGAGCTGAGAGTGCAATAGATGGATGGAGGTGGTGGTAATGGTGATAGGTCAGAGATGGGGGTGGAGTAGATAGGTGAGAAGGAAGTTTGACAGGTAGAACAGGTCATGAGGGCAGTGCTGAGTTGAACAGTTGGAACTGGGATAGGGGAAATGAGGAAAGTGGTGAAGTCAACATTGATGCCATGGGGTTGGAGGGTCCCAAGGTGGAAGATGAATCATTCTTCCTCCAGGCATCAGATGGTTAGGGAGTGACGATGGAGGAGGCCCAGGACCTGCATGTCCTTGGCGGAGTGGGAGGGGGAGTTGAAGTGTTCGGCCACGGAGTGGTGGGGTTAGTTGGTGCGGGTGATTAGATTACTTACAGTGTGGAAACAGGCCCTTCGGCCCAACAAGTCCACACCGACTCTCCGAAAAGCAACCCACCCAGATCCATACCCCTACATTTACCCCTTCACCTAACACTACAGGCAATTTAGCATGGCCAATTCACCTAACCCGCACATCTTTAGACTGTGAGTGGAAACCGGAGCACCCGGAGGAAACCCATGCAGACACGGGGAGAATGTGCAAACTCCACACAGACAGTTGATTGAGGTGGGATTTGAACCCGGGTCTCTGGCGCTGTGAGGCAGCAGTGCTAACCACTGTGCTACCATGCCGCCCGGGTGTCCTGGAGATGCTCTTTGAAGCGGTCTTCCTTCCTGCCTATCAGCTCCACCCTCCTCTCTGACCCTTCACCAGAACTCCCACCGCTATCTACACATCACACTCTCAGCTCCCTTCCCCCCCAGCCCCAGCCTCCTCCCATTTATTTCTCAGCCCACGGTCCACAAGACTCATTCCTGAGGAAGGGCTTATGCCCAAAACATTGATTCTCCTGCTCCCTGGATGTTGCCTGACCTGCTGTGCTTTTCCAGCACCACATTCTTGACTCTAATCTCCAGCATCTGCAGTCCTCACTTTCACCTAGCTGACTTATTTCCTTATTCAATCCAAACTCCCTCTTTCCTTATTTCCTGATATCTTTGCCAAAAAAATTTGCATTGTCAGTATTGAAAATTCCAATTATCCCAGCGGTTATAATTCGGCAAAAAAAAACCTAGATGGCGGTTTCAATGGAGTTAAGCAGCCACTGGCATTTGGTTTGTCAGAAACTAGGTGCTTTGTCTCAACACTTCGTGGAGAATTGTGTGCCAATGTCAAAACCTTATTAATGGGAAAAGACATACTGTTTCCTTGTCTGATCTGAAAGATATTTCCTGACCTTTTTAATGTGTCTGATGTTAATAAAATGTTGATTTTTTTTTGATTTGATGTAATCAGGTTGAAGAGGTGCGTGGATCTTTTCATAATTAAAAAGAACTCTTCAGTCTCCCATAATTAAGTGCACAATTTTTGCTTAAAGGTCATTTGAATATTTTTTAAAGGGAATGTCACGTATTTATCTCTTTAACTTTGGCCTTTTTATTTCAAGCTTTCAGAATATATTTTTAAAAATACAAAGGCAGTGCAGAAAAGGCCAACCTGACAGAAGTGTTTAAGAAAAATTGAAGATTGATATTGTCCTAAATCCATGGCCTTACTGTCTAAAAGTGGAAGTGTCATGCAGGTGGATGTGTATCTAGACTAGAGGGGTAAAGGCTTGGAGTGGGGAGGGTGGGGAATGGATGTTAACTGAGTCCGTAATTCAACAATAGCCACTGAGAATCTCTGCCCATTTCTCATCTACTTGAATGTGTGATGCTCTCCATTTCCTCATTATGACATCACGGATGCATTCACTCTCATCTGTATATGCCTTTTGATACAACTGCTTTAACTTCTCATCTTTCTGCTGAACTCGATCAGCTTAGCAGAGCTAAAGGTACTTGCATATGTACCTATTTGCTCCTGCTCTGCCCTACTTATCTGATCAAAAAAATCCCTGATAAAGCTATGAGAGCTTCCTTATCTGTGCCTTTTGATTTTTCCTGCTTCAGCTAGTGCCTCTGTGGTCTTGTGATCACACAATCAGGGAAAATTCCTGGATAAATATTCTCCAGATCTTCAGTTGCCTGCGTCTGCACTGGCTTTCAACTAGAATAGGCAGCACGCCTACCGGTGAATCAGCTATATCATTAGTAAGGACAAATTGTATTCCTGGAGCTGAAAGTTTGCCCAGTAGTCCTACCACAAATTCTCCACTCTTCTCTGGACTCTCTAGCCTCACTTTACATAATGGAGCACTTTTTGTCTCACCGTGAATTCCTGTTACCAGTACCTTCTCTGACAATAGTTCCTCAGGAGTGCATATCTCCTCATCCTTCAGCATCACAGACTGAGAGGATCCTGTGTCCTTCAATATTGTAATCTCTTTACCTGTTACTTCTGCCCTATGTGAATAAACTTTACCCTTGCATGTATACTTTTTAAGCAGATTTTTTAATACTTCCTCCTTAACCAACCTCTAATCATCTTGTACACTCTGAGGCAGTTGTCTAACTTCCCTTGTGCTTTTGGTTACTAGTCCAACAAAACTCCCAGGCTTGTCTGGTTTTCCTACATCTGGCTTTCTCCTAGCCCACCAACACTGTGATTTCGTGGCCCACTTTATTACAATGAAAACACTGGAGCTTTTTAACTTCTTTGTCCCCCTCAAGGGGTTCTTTTTTACCCTGTGGTAAGTTATCCTTATGATTTTCACTGAGATCTACCTTTCCCTTTCCCCATGAGGATATCTCTTTGCCCCAATTTCTATCCCTCATGGACTGAAATTGATTCTGGAAGCCAAACCAAGTTTTATGGACCAACTCATAACCATCAGCCAGTTCAGCTGCAGACCTTGCTGTTCTAACTCTAGAACATAGGACATAGAACATAGAACAGTACAGCACAGGCCCTTCAGCCCATGATGTTGTGCCGACCATTGATCCTCATGTATGCACCCTCAAATTTCTGCAGCCAGTTCAGCTGCAGACCTTGCTGTTCTAACTCTAGAACATAGGACATAGAACATAGAACAGTACAGCACAGGCCCTTCAGCCCATGATGTTGTGCCGACCATTGATCCTCATGTATGCACCCTCAAATTTCTGTGACCATATGCATGTCCAGCAGTCTCTTAAATGTCCCCAATGACCTTGCTTCCACAACTGCTGCTGGCAACGCATTCCATGCTCTCACAACTCTCTGTGTAAAGAACCCGCCTCTGACATCCCCTCTATACTTTCCTCCAACCAGCTTAAAACTATGACCCCTCGTGTTAGTCATTTCTGCCCTGGGAAATAATCTCTGGCTATCAACTCTATCTATGCCTCTCATTATCTTGTATAACTCAATTAGGTCCCCTCTCCTCCTCCTTTTCTCCAATGAAAAAGGTCCGAG